>NC_090265.1:616183678-616483678 GCF_040414725.1 Anabrus simplex | reverse complement strand
GGCTGTACCTTAATTAAGGCCACGGCCGCTTTCTTCCCACTCCTAGCCCTTTCCTATCACATCGTCGTCGCAATTCCTACCTGTGTCGGTGTGACGTAAAACAACTTGTAAAAAATGTAAACCCCTAAATCGATTAAAATGCTTTTAATTTACTCCGAGAAATCAAAATATTTGCAGACTCGCTTTCAGTATCTTGAACAGTATACTTTAAAATACTTTTCAAACAAAATCCTAAAATCGAGAAGCTCTAAACCGTAAGTGCTTAAGGACCTCGCGTAGTAAACACGCTCGTAGTCTGTGTGCCACGAGATAGGAGACAGTATCCTTGCATCTGCTGAAAACAAAACTCTTCATTTTATTCTGTGATAACATTTCAGGGTTTGAATTATGCCGAAAGTGTCAGCTTCCATGTTGTATTTAATTAAATAGTGGTTACTGGAGCTTCCCCACTTCACATCAGAGCGGTTGCTAAAATTATATTCTGTGACGTTTACAGCAAAGAGATGAGTGATAATTTTTAAATTTCCCCCTAAATATTTAGCAAAATGAAAATAGTATTTTAATTGATAAATGCCTGTCAATGCGTAAAATTGAAGTTGCCTAAAATATAATTTTAGATCCTATTTGTTTTTCATGTTTAGCATGATTAGCTAGATGGCTTAGCTCTTGCCACCCCCCTCCCCCCAACCACCAAACGGCTGAGGTTCGAATCGTGGTCAATCGTGGGTCGATATTTGTATCTCAAGAATCACGTGACGAGCAGGCCTTAAATCCCGGCTAAAACCAAAATAAGCCTGGATGACTCGAGCGACCTCAAAAATAACTGGATAAAGCTGAAGAACGTTTCGTTTTACTTTTTCAAATGTGATAGCCTCTTTCAGACGCCTACAATACAATTTTTAGCACTTAAAAATTCGAGGTCTACTAATGAGGTAGAACTCTTAAAATGAAGTTGTGGCACATTCACAATTCTCCTCCTTTTTGTATTGTTGGTCTGAAGATATTTTTCCGTGGTTTCGCATTTTCACGCCAGGAAAATGCCGGGACTGTACCTTAATTAAGGCCACGGTCGCTTCCTTCCCACTCCTAGCACTTTTCTGTCCCATCGTCGCCATAAAACCTCTCTGAAATGAAATGGCGTATAGCTTTTAGTGCCGGGAGTGTTCGAGGACAAGTTCGGCTCGCCAGATGCAGGTCTTTTGATTTGACGCCCGTAGGCGACCTTCGCGTCGTGATGAGGATTAAATGATGAAGACGACACATACACCCAGCCCCCGTGCCAGCGGAATTAACCAATTAAGGTTAAAATTCCCCACCCTGCTGGGAATCGAACCCGGGACCCCTGTGCCAAAGGCCAGCACGCTAACCATTTAGCCACGGAGCCGGACATAAAACCTCTCTGTGTCAGTGCAACGGAAAGCAAATTGGGCCTAAATGATTTTTCATCATTTGATCATCATAGCCTACAGCTATTCGTGTCCTATCGCGTAGTAAAGCTCCTCCATGTCAAACAAGTTGTGCTTTCGAAATTTTGTCAAGTTTCTTGCCAAAATCTTCATCAGCAGAATCTTCGTCAGAAAACGCATGTTCTGAAGGGTCTATATGAAGGGTTTCCGATTTGTAAGGGCTCGAGGGCCACATGGGCAACCTTGGGCATGATCGCGGGCCGCACTTTAGTAATGGGCCAATTTTCGCAAAATTCCGCTTATAAAACAGAGGTGCCATTATGAAATAATATGCATAGTTCAAATGGAATAAAGGTTTAATAATTTTGATTGCTTACAGTGCTATTTAACAATTACATAAAAGAGTGAAATTAAAAATAAACACTATTATACCCAGGACAACTTAATTTGGAAGAAGAGCATCCAACAATGTCAGTTAATTTGAATTAATATTTGAGAAATGACAAACAGGAAGCAAAATACCTAAAGACAAACTGAAATTAATAATGCAGTCAAAACAAAGAGAAGGACGATTTAGTGAGAGCACTGTGAAGGGAGCAGTGATATTCAGTTGTAAGAGCCTAAAATCCCAGCAAAGTACTTTCGGGAGAACTTCCCTGAAAATTTCTAGTATGCAACCAGTACTACGAATGAGAGAAGAACGAAGAATTGAAACCACTTCTTACACCAATCTAGAGCCGGATTAAGGTGTTTGGGGGCCCTGGGCTATTCAAAAATGTGGGGTCCCTTCTTCGGAACATCACGTTAAGACTAGAATACTGAAGTCGTTATTGAACTACTTCCACGTAAATTGATGAATAGGGAAGTTACGAAATAGACTACAATGTTTCTCTATTTTCCATGTTAATATTTCACAATACCAAAACATATTTTACATTTGTCTCATCATCACTATCAAATCGACATACAAAACATAACTTGCGTTTTTTGGCAACACTAGGATATTTTCTATTATTATTATTATTATTATTATTATTATTATTATTATTATTATTATTATTATTATTATTATTATTTATATTAATATTATAAAGAGGAAAAATTTGTATATTTGTTTGTAACGGATAGGCTCAAACACTACTGAACAGATTTTAAAAAATTACTTCACCTCTAGAAAGTTACATTGCTAGTGAGTAACATGGGCTGTATTTTATTTTCAAAACAATTCGAGGTGGGGAAAACGGGGGGGGGGGGATATATAAAAATAATGGGCTAATATAAGCAAAATATCTAATTTGTCGTACAAGGACGAGACTAGCTCAGTTTAATCCCTTTGACGAAAAGAACAAAACTCGTTCTTTCGCAGTGCTCTTCGCAGAGTCTCAGTACCCACTTTATTTCCACACTCCTCTAAAAAAGCTGCTGCCAGTTTCGGGGCACTAATTTTCGGATTTCGTTTCCCATTCCGAAGCACAAACCGCTCCTTTCGTTCTGTCAGCCTTCTTGGTCTGCCTGTCTAGGGAAGTTAATCAATTCTGACTTCATGTTTGAATCGTTTTATTATATCTCCAATTATTGTTCTGCTTATGTTAAGCATCTGCGATATCTTTGTATGCGATTTACCTCGAGCATGATGGAATATCACGAGCTGGCGTTCTTCAAACGTGGTATTGTGTTGTCTTTTGCACCCCATTTAATACCAGTCCGCAACACTGCAGAAAATGATTTCGGCACGACGTGTCTTAATGGCACCGCACTATTGAACTGAACGTTTTGCAACGCTATCTGCCCTGTTTCTGCCAATTAACACAATGGCAATCCCGGCGTTTTGGGGTGACCGAATATATTTGAGGCGTGTCATTTCACCTATGGGCACCATATCCTTTCTTTTACAGCATACTGTACATCAATGTTCGCGATTCCTCTTCGACCTAAGCAGCCACATTACTTGGACACATTTGAATCGTTTGTTTCAGAAACGACACTTCTCCAACGTATCAAATTGTTCAGAAAACAGGAAAAACTGTCTGTAGTGTGTAATGTCATTTCTATCCTTCCGATATTTATTATGCTTATTCTACTGTTGAAATGACTATGACAGATAGGTTGTTTGTATAAATTAGTCCAATACGTTCCTTTACAGACTTTATTGAAAGTGGTGGAGACGTGCTGTTTCTGCAACAAACACCATTAATGAGAATATAAGGAAGTGTAACATTAATTTTAACATCATTTCAATTTCAAAAGGAATTTTATTAAATAAAGTACAAATTTTGTACTGAGGAAATACAGTGTTTAAACCCATTATTTAATAGTTATTTGTAAGACTTACTTATTTGCACATATTATGATTAGACCACATTGTATAGAAAAATAAACAGAAGAATACTCCTTTTATGTCCCTTTCCAAAGTTCAAAATATATATAAAACGAAACAACACAATATAATACAAGTAACATGTAAGTCTCTTATCTTTGAACAATGCTTCTCACTTCTATTGCACTGATGTTGTCCATGCAAACAGTTCATTATAAAACTCATGGTGTTCTCCTGGTATGTGAGATTCCAACTTCTTTATATCTGCAAATTTCTTTTCATTTAATGGAACACAGCCTTGTGGATAAACAAGTCTAGTTGGTAATACAGGGAGATGGGTTGCAGAAATAAGCAACTTGAAAGTATGAATGCACAGTCCATCAATACAGAATTTTCCTAAGACATGATTTGCCTCATACTGAAACTCCATAAATTGATTTATATGAATCGCGACTTTTTCATCTCTTTTCACACCTACTCCTATCGACTCAAGTGAAGGCAAAACAACACCTCTCCAGGATAAGTGTTCTTTCTGCACAAAACGGAAACTTTCATTCGCGACTGACAGGCAGAGATATGTGGTAGAAGTGTTTTTTCTGCACAGAATGGTAGCCCTTCGTGCATTAATCATGGCAGTATTAATAACTCATATAGTGTCAAAAAGTGGAGAAGTGCTGTTTCTGCAACAAACGATTCATTTGGTTTCACATTCTGATCATGGTTGTGTTATTGTCATCACTTTTTCGCGATTTTTAACAGTGGCCGAATATTTATGGGAGTGACTGTGGCCTATGTATTTTTTTTTATCTCGTAGGCTACTTCATCAGATTTCTTGTTGGAGTTCCTGTATGTTTTATGTTTTTCAACCCGTAATTTTTCGTGCTGTCGACACTACTTATTAATGTCTAAACGACAGGGAGGACTCTATGTCGGTTTGTTTGAAAGTAGGTCGTTAACCCTTGCTGTTCGGGTTGCCTACCTCACAGGCGTTACCCCAATTTTCCATTGGACCTATGAACATCTTTCCTTACTCATACCGTATTTTTTCAGAACCATTTCCTGGACATTGTCACTTTTCAGAATTCCTTAGTTCATGTTTACTCATCCGTCGTATTTCAGATATATGCTTCTAAGTTTCTGAAGCCGTCCATGCCTTCGCCATGACACCTACGCAGGTGTTGTATTCAAGTGGTTCCTACTGGCTCTTCTGCGCCTCTCATTTCCTTGGTACTCAATTATTCAAAGTTATATTCATTTACTATTCAGTAAAATTTCTCCGCCCTGCCGGGATTCGAACTCCAGCGCTCAGCATTTACACCCCAGTGCGTTACCTCAAGATCATACATCACTGCCACGAAAACCTTTGAAATCAAGTGTAATGAAGTGCAATAAATACAAGGCTTACTAAAATCCATTTCTACAAATAAAATTATCCTGAATTTTGTTTAGCATGAACCGTACTATAACAAACATACTATAAGTGACCTAAATAAAGTAGAATTGTTTTTCTTCTTCCTCTTAATCTGTTTACCCTCCAGGGTCGGTTTTTCCCTCGGACTCAGCGAGGGATCCCACCTCTACCGCCTCAAGGTCAGTGTCCTGGAGCTTCAGACTTTGGGTCAGGGGATACAACTGGGGAGAATGACCTGTACCTCGCCCAGGTGGCCTCACCTGCTATGCTGAACAGGGGCCTTGTGGAGGGATGGGAAGATTGGATGGGACAGGCAAGGAAGAGGGAAGGAAGCGGCCGTGGCCTTAAGTTAGGTACCATCCCGGCATTTGACTGGGGGAGAAGTGGGAAACCACGGAAAACCACTTCCAGGATGGCTGAGGTGGAAATCGAACCCACCTCTACTCTGTTGACCTCCCGAGGCTGAGTGGACCCCGTTCCAGCCCTCGTACCACTTTTCAAATTTCGTGGCAGAGCCGGGAATCGAACCCGGACCTCCGGGGGTGGCAGCTAATCGCGCTAACCTCTACACCACAGAGCCGGACATAATTGTTTTTAATAATGTAATAACGTCGGTAGTAGACCTAAATGCTTTGTTTTCTTTCGTAATCCGTTTATCGTCCAGGGTCGGTTTTTCCCTTGGACTCAGAGAGTGATCTCACCCCTTACCGTCTCATGTGCAGTGTCCTGGAGCGTGAGACTTTGGGTCGGTGAGATACAACTGCAGAGGAAGACCAGCAGCACACCAAGGTGACCTCACCCACTAAACATAACAGGGGCCTTGTGGCGGGATGGAAAGATTGAAAGGGATAGACAAGGAAGAAGGAAGGTACCGGCCGTCGGCCATGGCCTTAAGCTAGGAGAAGGGGAAAATCGCGGAAAACCACTTCAAGGATTGCCGGGGAGGGAATCAAGCCCCCCTCTACTTATTTGACCTCCCGAGACTGAGTGGAGCCCATTCCAGCCTTCGTAACACTTTTCAAAAATCGTGGCAGAAGTGAGGGCTAATAACACTAACCACTACGCCACAGAGGTGGACATATACGTCAATTATGGTGTCTTTTGTTTCTGCATTATGACTACAAAATCAAATTCATGGTACTTATACTTGAGTAATGGAGTTTCTTAGCTCCCTTCTCTTTAGAACTTCATTACCCAGTATCTCAATGACAACGTTCGACAGTGATGTGTGATCTCGGGATAAGGCGCCGGAAGAAGAGTGCGACCACTGGAGTTTGAATCTCAATAGGACGGAGCATTGTTACTGAATATAACTTTCAGTGATAGAGTGCCAGTCCGCCTCTGTGGTGTAGTGGTTAGCGTGATTAGCTGCCACCCCCGGTGGCCCGGGTTCGATTCCCGGCTCTGCCACGAAATTTGAAAAGTGGTACGAGGGCTGGAACGGGGTCCACTCAGCCTCGGGAGGTCAACTGAGTAGAGGTGGGTTCGATTCCCATCTCAGCCATCCTCGAAGTGGTTTTTCGTGGTTTCCCACTTCTCCTCCAGGCGAATGCCGGGATGGTACCTAACTTAAGGCCACGGCCGCTTCCTTCCCTCTTCCTTGCCTATCCCTTCCAATCTTCCCATCCCTCCACAAGGCCCCTGTTCAGCATAGCAGGTGAGGCCGCCTGGGCGAGGTACTGGTCATACTCCCCAGTTGTATCCCCCGACCAAGAGTCTGAAGCTCCAGGACACTGCCCTTGAGGCGGTAGATGTGGGATCCCTCGCTAAGTCGAGGGAAAAACCGAACCTGGAGGGTAAGCAGATGATGATGATGATGATGATGATGATAGAGTGCCAAGGAAGTGAAAGTTCCAGAGCACACAGTAGGAACAGCTTAGTAGAAGGTGTCATGGCGGAGACATGGATGGCTTCAGAAACTTAGAAGCAAGTATCTAAAATATGGCGGATGAGAAAATATGAACTAAGGAATTCTGAAAAGCAACAATGTCCAGGAAATGGCTCGGAAGAAATACGATAGGAGTAAGGGAATTGTTCAAGGGTTGAATTCAAAATGAGTGTAGCGTCTGTGATGTAGGCAACTCGCACAGCAGGGTTCAACGACCTACTTTTGAACAAACCGACATAGAGTCCTCCCTGTATTTTAGACAGCTGGTGTAATATACTCCGGTGGCCCCATCGACAGTGGATATATGAGCATGATACTAAAGAAGTCAGAAGGTCGACGGATGGTGGAGGGGGGGGGGGGTGTTTTATAATTACAAAATTATGATAGAACATAATGAAGTTGTGAGTGTGTGGTGTGCGCATCCATGAGTGTCGTAATAAGGACACTGATACAAGTGAATTAATGTTGATATTCAGATTGCAATACACAACAAAATCTTGCATTAAAATACAAAACAAACAAAAATGCAATCAAAGTCAACAGTTTCACAGTGAATGGTGAGTTCAGTTTACAATCTAAAATGCAACTTTTGAGGATTTTTAGAGATATGTTGGTTGTACAATTATGTCTCTCTGAATGTTCAAAAGAGCCAACACATTGAGTTGACTTACATTTCTTTATAGTCAGTTTCCATTTATTTTATTTTGCAAAACTGCTTTGGGATTGGGAGTTCTAGGCCCAGTACCTCCCCCCCCCCCCACCACCACCACCACTGACACAGCCCCTGTAATGTGGACTGTTGCTGCCACTATTGATTCCTAATTGTAAGAATACTTGATGTGGCTGGTGCTGGCCTGGTGTTATTAATGAAACTCCTCCGTGATCTGATACTTCGTGTTCATAGAGAAAATGACGGTTGTCCACCTCTTGTTTGAGCTTCTCAGTTTTAGCTGCTACTTTCCGTCGGACTGAATATGGAACATCCTCTTTTTCTTTCCCACCCCTAGCCTTTTTGTACCCCATTATCGCCATAATACCTATCTGTGTCCGTGCGATATAAAGAAGGTAGTAAAAATTCCAAATTATTGACAAAAACAAGAGTTAAAGGATCACATCATATTACGGTCCGCCTCTGTAGTGTAGTGGTTAGTGTGATTAGCTGTCATTCCCGGATTCCCGGGTTCAATTCCCGAGGTATGAGGACTGGAACGGGCTCCACTCAGCCTCGCGAAGTCAACTGAGAAGAGGGGGGTTCTATTTCCTCCTCAGCCATGCTCGAAGTGGCTTTTCGCGGTTTCCCACTTCTCCTCCGGGAAAATGCCTGGATGGTACCTAACTTAAGGGCACGGCCGCTTCCTTCCCTCTTCCTTCCAGTCTTCCCATCAACCACATGCTCCCTGTTCACTATAGTAGGTTAGGCCGCCTGGGCGAGTTACTGGTCCTCCTCCAGTTTGTATCCCCAAACTAAAAGACTCTCCCTCCAGGACAGTGCCCTTCAGGCGGTAGAGGTAGGATTCCTCGCCTAGTCCGAGGGAAGAAACTACTCTGGAGGGTAAACGGATTAAGAAAGGAAGAACAAAAGAAGAAAGAAAGAAAGAAAGAAAGAAAGAAAGAAAGAAAGAAAGACGGACATCATTATGACGATTATTTGAATAAAAGATAGTATTTTGGGTGCCCTTGAGAGTTGGTCATACCCGATGACGATAATAGTATAATAATAATAATAATAATAATAATAATAATAATAATAATAATAATAATAATAATAATAATAATAATAATAATAATGTTAATCGTTTTACGACCCACTAACTACTTTTACGACATTCGGAGACGCTGGCGTGCCGGAATTTTGTCCCGTAGAGAGAGCCTTTGACAAAGTAAACTGGAAACAACTCTTTAGGAACATGAAGAATATAGGACTGGACTGGAGGGACAGAAGACTCATTTTACTCCTGTACAAAAATCAAAGCAAAACATTAAAAATCAATGATATTGTTAAGACAATGGGGAGAAGGGGAGTGAGACAAGGTTGTGCGCTATCTCCATTTTTGTTCAACATGTTCATTGAGGAGGCCATATCAAAACTTAAGGAAAAAACCAAAGGAATTAAAATTAACGGACAACAAATCCACTGTATAAGGTTTGCCGATGGCATTGCATTAATTGCAGATTCAGAGAGGGAAATAAGTAGAATGCTAAGAGTTTTAATATCAACACTACAAGAATCAAAATTGAAACTGAACACCTCGAAAACAAAAGTATAGTTGTCAAGAAATCAACTGAAGAAATACCAATAAACATTAAGGTAGGTGATGAAAATGTACAACAAGTAAGTCAATTTTGCTACTTGGGAAGCATTATCACTCAGGACAACAGGTGCATCACAGAAATCAGGAGGAGGATTGCTCTAACTAAACAAGGATTCAGTAATAAGAAACAACTTCTGATAAGCAGGTACATTAACATTGAAATTAGGAAAGAATTTGCTAAAGTGTTTGTGTGGAGTGTTTTTTGTATGGTTGTGAAACATGGGTCTTAGAAAAATGGGATATAAAACGCCTGGAAGCAATGAAATGTGGATATAGAGGAGGATGCTGAAAATTAGTTGGACAGAGGAAAAGTCAAACAATAGGGTCCATCAGAAAATAGACGAAACAAGGGAATTGATCAACACTGTAGAAAAGAGGAAAATCAAAATCCGTGGCCACACACATCGACATATCACATTCCTCACGACTATGCTGGAAGGAAAAGTTCTGGGTATGAAGGGAAGAGAAAGGCAGAGGAAGAAGTATCTGGATTCCGTGATGGAAAGGTTGAATTTGAAAAAAAAAAAAATGTGTTAACCTGAAACGCTCAGCAGAGAAGAGACAAATGTGGTTGCAGCGACAAGGCCTTTCCTTTAGGATATGAATGAATGAGGAGTTCTTTTACGTGCCAGTAGTCTACCAACACAAGATTGACGTATTTGAGTACCTTGAACTGCCACCGGACTGAAGCATGATCGAATCCGCCAACTTGAGCTCAGAAGGCCAGTTCTTTAACGTCTGAGCTACCCAATCCGGCCGCCGTTCCTGAAATTAATTCTGAAGATTTTGTTCCACTGTGCTGAACGTTCTAAAGAAATGCCATGACAACCGTCTCACGAAGCAATCATTGATAATGTTGTTGACTTCACGTCCCACTGACTACATTTACGGTTCTCAGAGAGGTCTAGATGCCGGATTTTTGGCCATCTTTTACGTACCTACCGGTATATCTAACACACGAGGCTGGTATATTTGAGAACCTTCAAATACCACCTGACTTAGCCGCGATTGCATCTTTCAGATACACAAGAAACGTTCTGATTCATTAAACAGAATTGCTTTATGGTTGAGAATGTCGTGTTTCAGAAAATATAAGTGACAATGAAGGCCGTTTGAGAGGCCATCACCCCGTTGTACTTAAGTGTGCGAGAAATATGTTTGGTCCCTGCATTGTGTACTATTTGATGTATTTCTTTAGGTTAGGTTCGGCCACTAAAAGGCGTCGAATTGTTATCTGCTTCAAAATGCAGTGCATATCATTTTAAGATGAATGCTGGTGGTATTCGAATACACTTTCCAAAGTCTTTTTTGTTTTTTAGCTATTTGTTTTACGTCGCACCGTCACAGATATGTCTTGTGGAGACGATGGGACAGGAAAGGCCTAGGAATGGGTAGGAAACGTCCGTGACTTTAGTTAAGGTACAGCCCCAGCATTTGCCTGGTGTGAAAATGGGAAGCCACGGAAAACCATATTCAGGGCTGCCGACAGTGGGGTTCGCGCCCACTATCTCCCGAATACTGGATACTGGCCGCACTTACGCGACTGCAGCTATCGAGCTCGGTTCCAAAGTCTAATCAGGTCTGTTAATATAGGGGGAGTTTCTTTGAGAAACTGCCCAGCAGACTAATTCAATCACACACGAAATGATTCGTAAAGAAAAAAGTTGAGAAAATTTCCTGCAGTGGTGTACTGAGCTCCCAATTCGAAAGATAAGTATCTACCCTTGCAAGAAAAGGAGAAAAATACTTCGAAAATTAAGTTGACTTTGAGGAGAGATAAAATGTACTGTCTTATTTTTTTATTTAACTGTTCACCGTTCGAACCTCCGTGGCTCAGGCGCAAGCGTGCCGGCCTCTCACCGCTGGGTTCCGTGGTTCAAATCGCGGTCACTCCATGTGAGATTTGTGCTGGACAAAGCGGAGGCGGGACAGATTTTTCTCCGGGAACTTCGGTTTTTCCTGTCATGATCACTTCCAGTGACACTCTGCAATATCATTTCATTTCATCTGTCATTCATTAATCATTACTCCAGAAGAGTGCGACAGGCTTCGGCAGCTGGCACAATTCCTATCCTCACCGCTAGATGGGGGCTTCATTCATTCCATTCCTGACCCGGTCGAATGACTGGAAACAGCCTGTGGATTTTTGTTCAACGTTCATTCATCATTAACACAAAAAGGTCAATGTTGTGCTGAAACTATATGCTATCTGTTAGTCAGAACTTCTCACTTGACGTCGTAGGGAAAATTATGGTTAAATATATCTCACATTAGTTAGTGTACTCGATTGTTAACAATTTCTGTATAAAAGGTGGGGGCTGCTTGGCCGAGGCGGTAAGGGCGTGCTCGGCTCGTCCGGAAAGACGTCGTAAATTTTTTTTGTATATTTTGAAATTTCAGTACAATTACCGTAATTTTTCAGTAGTCTCCTGAAATTAAATTTTGAAAAATGATGTTTCACTTTTTACATTATGTTTGAGTCTTGCTCAATGAAATACGATCAATACTGCTAATTTTATGAGTAAAATGGTATGAAATATATAATGATTACCTTTGTTTTTTAATAATTCATGACTGTAATATAGCAGGGAAACGCCTGTCACTTAAGAGAAAAATGCTTAACAGTTCTAGGGTTAAAATCGCAGACCAGGCCGGAAATCGTGCACGTGACCCCCTGGACCAAATTCCAGCACGCTAACCATTTAGCCATGGAGACAGACAGAACAAGAGTTGACCAAAGGAGATCAGATGGGAAGATGAAAGTGAGGAGCCTGACAAGCAAGTGATGGATATGGGTGAGATACGGCTATTCTCACGTAGGGTAAAACAGGGTAAACACCCACTCCCCCAATGCCACTACAGCTCTTGAAGGGTGTTGGCCTACCAAACACCTGCTGCTCAGCCCGGAAGGCCTGCAGATTACGAGGTGTCGTGTGGTCAGCACGACGATTCCTCTCGGCCGTTATTCTTGGCTTTCTAGACCGGGGCCCCTATCTCACCGTCAGATAGCTCCTCAATTCTAACCACTTAGGCTGAGTGGACCTCGAACCAGTCCTCAGGTCCAGGTAAAAATCTCTGATCTGGCCGAGAATCAAACCCGGGGCCTCCGGGTAAGAGACAAGCACGCTACCCCTACATCACGGGGCCGGCGTAAAATAGGGTAGTATAACATATTTGGAACAAGCATTGTTGTAAATATTCCCTCTAATATACAGCATCAACATACCTATATTTACTTAATTCTAATGTAAGTGTATGTTTATTTTCTCGAGTCATGCAAAGGATCGGATTCACCTTTGTCAGGTGATTGTAACTGCCGAAATTAAACACGTGAGAGACGCACAAAAAATCACCTTATATTATTCTAATACAAAGACAAATAATGTGTCAATTACACTGACTGACAGAGCAAATGCAACACCAAGAAGGAGTGGTTCGAAAGGGATGAAAGTTGGGAAAAAAACAGAGACGGCACGGACGAATAATTGATGTTTATTTCAAACCGATATGCAGGTTACACAATGCGCACGGCATCGACTCAGTAGGATGTAGGACCACCGCGAGCGGCGATGCACGCAGAAACACGTCGAGGTACAGAGTCAATAAGAGTGCGGATGGTGTCCTGAGGGATGGTTCTCCATTCTCTGTCAACCATTTACCACAGTTGGTCGTCCGTACGAGGCTGGGGCAGAGTTTGCAAACGGCGTCCAATGAGATCCCACACGTGTTCGATTGGTGAGAGATCCGGAGAGTACGCTGGCCACGGAAGCATCTGTACACCTCGTAGAGCCTGTTGGGAGATGCGAGCAGTGTGTGGGCGGGCATTATCCTGCTGAAACAGAGCACTGGGCAGCCCCTGAAGGTACGGGAGTGCCACCGGCCGCAGCAACGCAGCACATGCTGCACGTAGCGGTGGGCATTTAACGTGCCTTGAATACGCACTAGAGGTGACGTGGAATCATACGCAATAGCGCCCCAAACCATGATGCCGCGTTGTCTAGCGGTAGGGCGCTCCACAGTTACTGCCGGATTTGACCTTTCTCCACGCCGACGCCACACTCGTCTGCGGTGACTATCACTGACAGAACAGAAGCGTGACTCATCGGAGAACACGACGTTCCGCCATTCCCTCATCCAAGTCGCTCTAGCCCGGCACCATGCCAGGCGTGCACGTCTATGCTGTGGAGTCAATGGTAGTCTTCTGAGCGGACGCCGGGAGTGCAGACCTCCTTCAACCAATCGACGGGAAATTGTTCTGGTCGATATTGGAACAGCCAGGGTGTCTTGCACATGCTGAAGAATGGCGGTTGACGTGGCGTGCGGGGCTGCCACCGCTTGGCGGCGGATGCGCCGATCCTCGCGTGCTGACGTCACTCGGGCTGCGCCTGGACCCCTCGCACGTGCCACATGTCCCTGCGCCAACCATCTTCGCCACAGGCGCTGCACCGTGGACATATCCCTATGGGTATCGGCTGCGATTTGACGAAGCGACCAACCTGCCCTTCTCAGCCCGATCACCATACCCCTCGTAAAGTCGTCTGTCTGCTGGAAATGCCTCCGTTGACGGCGGCCTGGCATTCTTAGCTATACACGTGTCCTGTGGCACACGACAACACGTTCTACAATGACTGTCGGATGGGAAATCACGGTACGAAGTGGGCCATTCGCCAACGCCGTGTCCCATTTATCGTTCGCTACGTGCGCAGCATAGCGGCGCATTTCACATCATGAGCATACCTCAGTGACGTCAGTCTACCCTGCAATTGGCATAAAGTTCTGACCACTCCTTCTTGGTGTTGCATTTGCTCTGTCAGTCAGTGTAATAACACAAATTGCACGTAGGCATATGACCATTGACCTTGACAAGATTCGAATGCTGTTATGGAATAACATTTACAGTTCAGCCTACTCTCTGTTATTGCTCAACTCATCAGTTACTTAGCCTAACACATAATCTAACCTATTGGCCCTAGTAACCTGTATTTCTCACAGACAAGCTGTTTTCTCCCTTTGGCTCCTGTACATTGTGTAATTCGTGGTGGTACTGGTTATTGTTTTAAGAAGAAGTGCAACTAGATAACCATCCTCCCGTTTCTTAACAGACCGTGGATCAACATTTGCTTGGTATAAAAATGAGGAAACCACGGAAAACCATCTTCGGAGCTACCGATAGTGGGGTTCGAATCCACCATTTTCGGATTGCAACCACGCACCCTCACCACACAGCCAACTCGGTGATGGCTTTGAAATTCCAACTAGACAATCAAACGGACACAGAAAACGATATTCTTGAGAACAATGACGTCTGACACCTATTCCAGAAGCAAAAAAACGTTGGATGGTGACAGTAATTAGAATGAAATTGTCACGTCATCAAGAAGTGAAAACAATAAGAAAACATTCAAATTGCAACAATTAGTCATGGGTTTTTTGAAATGGTTTAGTGTAATTTTGGGCATCGCATGCGTCAGGAGAGTGTTGCACATAAAGAGCTTGGAAACGTTTTTGCGCTTGAGAACATTAGCCGACTCTAATATTCACCGGTAGGAATGTCATTATCTTTTGACTCCATACACAGCGAGAGATGTTTTTTCTTCTTTTCTGTGAAGCAGCCAGCTCTTCTTTCTTCTATGGTTCTTGACATCTTTTGTGTGCTCCGTGAGCAACAGAGGTGTCGATATCGATATAAATAAGATCGTAACGACCGTGTGTCCGTACATTGATTATTTTGGCGAAACTTTCGTTTAGTTATCCGTTTCAGGTTTAATAATGACCACTTGTATATTTCTTAGCTTTGTGTCTGTGTATTGAGTTCTCATAACTGATAAATTATTGGATAAATTTTCTATCCAACTTTATATTTAGAAACCACCAGTCCTTGGGTACGTTTCAGGACCAATATTATTTCTCAAGCCCGGATTGGTTTGGGGCCTTATAAGAAGTCGAAACAGTGATTTTACCCGCCCTTAAAATGTACAATACGAACTTTAATGGGAAACTACCAGCCTTAATGGAAATCAATTTCTAAAAACTTTGGTCTCATGTGCACCTTTTCGATAGGAGGATAGCAAGAGAGATGTCATTAACGGACTGATTTACAGGCTGTCATTTTGTTTCAATATGGGTTAAAGGGTTTGATTAAAGAGACATTTTATATCAATATGGATTAAAGGGTTTGATTAAAGAGAAATTTTATTTCAATATGGGTTAAAGGGTTTGATTAAAGAGACATTTTATTTCAATATGGGTTAAAGGGTTTGATTAAAGAGACATTTTATTTCAATATGGGTTAAAGGGTTTGATTAAAGAGACATTTTATTTCAATATGGGTTAAAGGGTTTGATTAAAGAGACATTTTATTTCAATATTGGTTAAAGGGTTTGATTAAAGAGACATTTGATTTCAATATGGGTTAAAGGGTTTGATTAAAGAGACATTTTATTTCAATATGGGTTAAAGGGTTTGATTAAAGTGACATTTTATTTCAATATGGGTTAAAGGGTTTGATTAAAGAGACATTTTATTTCAATATGGGTCAAAGGGTTTGATTAGAGAGACATTTTACTTCAATATGGGTTAAAGGGTTTGATTAAAGAGACATTTTATTTCAATATGGGTTAAAGGGTTTGATTAAAGAGACATTTTATTCTTTTTGACAGAACAGATAATAAGGGAGGTTATCTTCAACGATTGGTTTCATGAGTCTTCAGTCACAGCGCCACTCCTGGTTTCAGATGAACAACAATATGTAACAGAGAAGTAGGGAGAATTACGCACACCTTCAGACCAGAAAGTGTAGCGTTCAATGAACTCTGTGATCATCCTCCAACTGTCTTCACTTTGTTCAACTTTGTCGTACCTCACGTTATTGCCACGTACTTTCGTGGAAGAATATCAATTTAACCTGTCGTACCTTTGAATATAGGCATGTAACTTCGCATAAATTCATGAGGGAATCGTGAAATCGATTACCAATTCCCTTGCGGAGAACGGGTATATATTCTAGTCTGGAATAAACTGTGATAATTTCAGCTAATAATTATGGATCAACATAACGGTGAAGTTATTCTTTAATTACAGTAAAGCAATATCTCTTCTGGCCTATTGACTACATTACTACAATTGTAGGGGATCCACTGTACTGTATGTACAAGTCAACTCAAGACTATGTCAATGTTGTTTCAACTTTCGTATTTGTTTGTTTATTTATTTCACGATCGCAAGGAAAAGGCTAATTATTCTTCGACCGGGCGAGTTGGCCGTGCGGTTAGGGGCGCGCAGTTGTGAGCTCGCATCCGGGAGATAGTGGGTTCGAATCCCACTGCCGGCAGCACTGAAGATGGTTTTCTGTGGTTTCCCATTTTCAAACCAGGCAAATGCTGGGGCTGTATCTTAATTAAGGCCACGGCCGCTTCCTTCCCATTCCTAAGCTTTTCCTCCCCATCGTCGCCATATGACCTATCTGTGTCGGTGTGACGTAAAGCAATATATATATTTCGACTAAGCTTCATACACTGACTGACAGAGCAAATGCAACACCAAGAAGGAGTGGTTCGAAAGGGATGAAAGTTGGGGAAAAAACAGAGACGGCACGGACGAATAATTGATGTTTATTTCAAACCGATGTGCAGGTTACACAATGCGCACGGCATCGACTCAGTAGGATGTAGGACCACCGCGAGCGGTGATGCACGCAGAAACACGTCGAGGTACAGAGTCAATAAGAGTGCGGATGGTGTCCTGAGGGATGGTTCTCCATTCTCTGTCAACCATTTGCCACAGTTGGTCGTCCGTACGAGGCTGGGGCAGAGTTTGCAAACGGCGTCCAATGAGATCCCACACGTGTTCGATTGGTGAGAGATCCGGAGAGTACGCTGGCCACGGAAACATCTGTACACCTCGTAGAGCCTGTTGGGAGATGCGAGCAGTGTGTGGGCGGGCATTATCCTGCTGAAACAGAGCATTGGGCAGCCCCTGAAGGTACGGGAGTGCCACCGGCCGCAGCAACGCAGCACATGCTGCACGTAGCGGTGGGCATTTAACGTGCCTTGAATACGCACTAGAGGTGACGTGGAATCATACGCAATAGCGCCCCAAACCATGATGCCGCGTTGTCTAGCGGTAGGGCGCTCCACAGTTACTGCCGGATTTGACCTTTCTCCACGCCGACGCCACACTCGTCTGCGGTGACTATCACTGACAGAACAGAAGCGTGACTCATCGGAGAACACGACGTTCCGCCATTCCCTCATCCAAGTCGCTCTAGCCCGGCACCATGCCAGGCGTGCACGTCTATGCTGTGGAGTCAATGGTAGTCTTCTGAGCGGACGCCGGGAGTGCAGGCCTCCTTCAACCAATCGACGGGAAATTGTTCTGGTCGATATTGGAACAGCCAGGGTGTCTTGCACATGCTGAAGAATGGCGGTTGACGTGGCGTGCGGGGCTGCCACCGCTTGGCGGCGGATGCGCCGATCCTCGCGTGCTGACGTCACTCGGGCTGCACCTGGACCCCTCGCACGTGCCACATGTCCCTGCGCCAACCATCTTCGCCACAGGCGCTGCACCGTGGACAAATCCCTATGGGTATCGGCTGCGATTTGACGAAGCGACCAACCTGCCCTTCTCAGCCCGATCACCATACCCCTCGTAAAGTCGTCTGTCTGCTGGAAATGCCTCCGTTGACGGCGGCCTGGCATTCTTAGCTATACACGTGTCCTGTGGCACACGACAACACGTTCTACAACGACTGTCGGCTGAGAAATCACGGTACGAAGTGGGCCATTCGCCAACGCCGTGTCCCATTTATCGTTCGCTACGTGCGCAGCACAGCGGCGCATTTCACATCATGAGCATACCTCAGTGACGTCAGTCTACCCTGCAATTGGCATAAAGTTCTGACCACTCCTTCTTGGTGTTGCATTTGCTCTGTCAGTCAGTGTATTTAGAGTCTAACTAACCATTCAAAAAGAGGTTTTAAGATACATTATGATCTTTTTTATACTTGTTTAACGTCGTACTAACACGTCGAAGGTTCTTTGGCGACGGAAAGATGGGAAATGGCTAGGATTGGGAAGGTACTGTAGTGGCCGTAGCCTTAATTAAGGTTTGCCAACATTTGTGAAAATGGGAAATCACGGAAAACCATCTGTAGAACTGTCAACGGTGGGATTCGAACCCTCTGTCTCCCGAAAGCAAGCTTACAGCTACGTGACCCTAACCGCACAGCCAACCAGCTCGGTTACTTATGATTTAAAAATCACTCATTAGACCGGGAATTTATAGCAAGAGCTCACCGGCTATTTATTGGGCTGATTGGCTCAGATGATAGAGAGCCGTCTGTCTGGGCCCAAGTGGGCGGGTTGGATCCTAGCTCAGTCCGATAGTATTTGAAATTGCTCAAATATACTAGCCTCGTGTCAGTAGATTTACAGGCACGTGAAAGAATTCATTTTGTGCTTACTCTTGAAATAACGGCGAGGTAGGGGTAAAAATATTTTTCTCTGGGACTTATAATTTAGCTCAACTGGCTGGCAATCTTTCAGGTTAGCGCTGAGTCAACGTTTAGTAATGCTGCAGTCTTCCTGCAACTGCTCACATGCCACCAAGATACTCATGTTCCTCATAATTTTTTTCCAATTTCCTGGCGTCTGCACTTCGAGCCGATTTGGCTCAGTTTCACGACCGGGTGTCAGTGTGAAGCGTTACATGTAAATGAAGATATGAATTAAGACGATAACCAACATCCAGTTCACGAGCAAGAGGAAATAACCTTTTTTGTGGCTTTACGTCGCACCGACACAGATAGGTCTTATGGCGACGATGGGAGAGGAAAGGCCTAGGAGTTGGAAGGAAGCGGCCGTTGCCTTAATTAAGGTACAGCCCCAGCATTTGCCTGGTGTGAAGAGGGGAAGCCACGGAAAACCATCTTCAAGGCTGCTGACAGTGGGATTCGAACCCACTATCTCCCGAATGCAAGCTCACAGCCGCGCGCCTCTAACTGCATGGCCAACTCACCCGGTGAGGAAATAACTAAACGCAACTAAAATCCTCCGCCCAGCGGAGGATCGAAGCTGGGACTCTGTGAACTGCAGGTCGCTAGGTTGACCATACAGCTGAGGAGCCAGACAAAACTAAAACACGTGTATACTCTCTAAAAGAAGCTGGTGAGCTTCTACAGCCTACCTGCTGTTTCTCCTCCTCCTCTTTCTCTGCCTTCGGCTCATATTTATGTGTGACTCCTTCCGTTGAACCTTGCCTTCCTGTCCCCTGTAATTACTCCGTCAGTTTTTATAGTGCCCGAGTGTTATTTAGCACTACATAATGTGTTGCACTTGCACACAGCCCCAAATGAGAGCTAGCGTGCAAACACCTTTAATGCCAGCTCCAAAATGACATTAGCGCCTGCCTGTCATAAGTATCTTTCTTTTATTGTAATTTACTAAGAGTTGTGTTTTTCAATAGTTCTGACATATATGAGGGTACGTCATCATACATGAATTAAGAGAGAACAAGTTAGAACTGTAAGGCCATCTTAAATCATGCTTACATCTGAATAACGATCTGGTCAAGTGTGGTGAATTGTGGCCGATCACCTTGAAATAACATACAATTTAAATAAATAATTGATATAAAAATTCGGAATTACTTTAATCTTTTATATTCCGCTGGTAGAATAATTTCCCATCTTCGTAAGTTGCATTTTTTGTCACTCACAAAGGGAGGGCCTGGCATATGCCTCACCGATTTTGATAATCAGGGACGTTCTATATTGAAAATAAGGAGACACGTGTTTCGGCGAGACACTCCCTAGTTTTTGAACAAATCGAGGTCAAATGTGATGACGGAAAAACGTATTTGCAATGCTATACATTGAAAGATCGTCTTAAAACGTGTTTACCGAGCTCGATAGCTGCAGTCGCTTAAGTGCGGCCAATATCCAGTATTCGGGAGATAGTGGGTTCGATCCCCACTGTCGGCAGCCCTGAAGATGATTTTCCGTGGTTTCCCATTTTCACATCAGACAAATGCTGGGGATGTACCTTAATTGAGGCCACGGACGCTTCCTTCCAATTCCTAGGCCTTTCCTGTCCCATCGTCGCCATAAGACCTATCTGTGTCGGTGCGACGTAAAGCAAATAGAAGAAAGTTTTAGTACCTTCAACCTCATGGAATACAGAAATACGATACTTCTGATATATAAATGCCAATGAGACATGTATAATTTCGGTAAAATCATCTCATGAAGGCTACCACAAGAGGCATATCGCAGAAATATTGAACATTACATGAAGATTGTTAATCATACCTCCCGATATTTTACTTGTACTTCATAAAAAAGAGACAAAGAAAACTATCCTGATCATCAGAATATTCTCAGATTCACCGAAAAAGCATTTGAATGGAAAAAAATATACAGCCACGGGTTTGGTACCCTGAAGACGACCTCGCTCTGCTACAGCATGAAAACACATAAACGTTAATAACTCTAATATTATTAACTTCGGACCCGTCGGCTCCATAGCTAAATGGTTAGCATGATGGCATTTGGTCACAGGAGTCCCGGGTTCGATTCCTGACAGGTTCGTGGATGTTAACGATAATTTGTTAATTCCGCTGGCAGAGGAGCTGGGTGTATGTGTCGTCTTCACCATCATTTCATCCTCATCACGACGCGCAGGGCGCCTACGGGAGCCAAATCCAAAGGCCTTCATCTGGCGAGCCGAACTTGTCCTCGGACACTCCCGGCACTGAAAGGCATACGCCATTTCATTTTTTCAACTTTGGACACCATGTTATATAAATAAAATAGTGGTCGTATGTACATGTGAATATTTCTCTCATAATAATCATATTTATTAAACCTTGATTTACCTTAAGGCAATTATTATCTTCTAATTAAGACAGAAATAATCATGAAATTCGATGGATACGATGCGTTCACGTAACCCTACCTGCCAAATCATTCATCCAATTCAATATCCAATACAATCCAATATCACGTGCCACACTACTAGGAGCGTAAATGCAGTATTTTCTCTGAATTCCCACCCTCGAAGAATAACATTCTTCTTTCTTAATCTGTTTACCCTCCAGGGTTCGTTTCTCCCTCGGACTCAGCGAGGTATCCCACCTCTACCACCGCAAGGGCAGTGTCCTGGAGCGCGAGATTTTACGTCGGGGATACAACTAGGGGGATGATCAGTACCTCACCCAGGCGGCTTCATATGCTATGCTGAATAGGGGCCTTGTGGAGGGATGGGAAGATTGGAAGGGGTAGACAAGGAAGAGGGAAGGAAGTGGCCGAGCCCTTAAGTTAGGTATCATCCCGGCATTTGCCTGGAGGAGAAATGGGAAACCACGGAAAACCACTTCGAGGATGACTGAGGTGGGAATCGAACGCCCCTCTACTCATTTGAACTCCCGAGGCTGCGTTGATCCCGTTCCAGCCCTCGTACCACTTTTCAAATTTCGTGGCAGAGCCGAGAATCGAATGCGGGCCTCCACCAGGGGTGGCAGCTAATTACACTGACCACTACACCACAAAACAATAAAATTAACCATGAGAGAAAAACGGAGGTTCCACACTAACCCCTGCTACTTCAGCGATTGTTCTTGAGCCTTGTTTACAGTCATCGCGAAAGCTTCGTTTACGCTAATGTAGTACAAACTAGTGTCGTGCAAAACACGCACTATGCTCGGTTCATACTTGTCGAGTATGGCTATGGCCGAATTTATTTCTCAAAGGCGAGGCGAGCCATGTTCGTTCGACCTTGCCCCTTGATACTCGCTTCCTAACGCGCTAAGTCACAGGTAGAACTGCTCGCCTCCCACCGTCCTTGCTTAGCCGTACTCCGTTAAGTTTGTCTCGCATTCCTTTATCTCTCGAAACATTAATTACACTTTTCCGTCAATGGTGGACTCATGACTGAGCACGAAACTGTCAATTAAACTCATATTTTTATACTATGTTTCTACGCTGTACTGAGAGAAATGTTAAAGGATTTCACGTGCTGTCACATGTATTCCTCCTGGCTAGCGTACTTTAGTGCTCTCTATAGGGAAACAAAATACACATTATTAATGCATAAGCCATATATTTCACTACTAGCCATACCAAAGACATTGTGTAAAAACTGTGCCTCATAACTCATAACACATAAAGTTAAATAGAAACCTCGAAATTAATGGGAAAAGTCATATTTGCTCAAGGCTTTCTATCGAAGTATAGGCTATATGGCTAGTGTAGAAATTCGAGCTCAAAATTGGAAATGAATTGCAAACTAATTATTTATTGTTATGATTATTATGAATTAATAACAAGTCATTGACTTGGTCTGGGTCTAGCTGACACATACGACTCATAAAAAGCATTCCATCTTTACTATAGTTTCTTTCGCTGCTTGCTAGAATGCACAACGTACGTCTAGCAATTACTACACAGAGCAAATTATATTTCATATATTACTTTCTTAATCCATTTACCCTCCATGGTTGGTTTTACCCTCGGACTCAGCGAGGGATCCTACCTCTGTCGCCTCAAGGACAGTGTTCTAGAGCGGGAGACTTTGAGTCGAGGGGATACAACTAGAGAGGAGGCCTAGTACCTCGCCCAGTCGGCCTCGCCTGACTACGCTGAACAGGGGCCTTGTGAGAGGGATGGGAAGTTTGGAAGGGATAGACAAGGAAGAGGGGAAGAAGCGGCCGTGGCCTTAAGTTACGCTAAATAGGGGCCTTGTGAGAGGGATGGGAAGTTTGGAAGTGATAGACAAGGAAGAGGGAAGGAAGCGGCCGTGACCTTAAGTTAGATACCACCCCGGAATTCGCCTAGAGGAGAAATAGGAAACCACAGAAAACAACTTTGGGGATGGCTGAGGTGGGAATCAAACCCCCGCTACTCAGTTCACTTCCCGAGGCTGAGTAGTACTTTTCGAATGTCGTGGCAGAGCCGGGAATCGAAGCGTGGCCTCCGGGGTAGCAGCTAATCACACTAACCACTACACCACAGAGGCGGGCGCAAATTATATTACGAACCTGATATACAGATCTGTTATACAGATGTGTCTGACCTCATCCATTACGGCCTTCCTTTCACCTTCTTCTTACATTTTCAGGTGGCGAAACGGAGGCCATAGTAATGTGGCTATTTTATGTACTAGAGTTGAGACATGTGCCATTTCACTTAAGAGCTTGTGAACTCTGATCTTTATCTTACGGATTTCCTGAAAGTAAAACTATGGTTCAACATGATTCAATGACATTACTTAATATAAACTGGAGAAGTCAACCATTAACAAATACCCCACAGTCTGATTCACTTACTGAGCAGTGCTGCCTCAGTTTATGGAACCACAATAGGATTGAGTGAATTTTTGGTGCTGTTTCATGTTCCAGGTCACTTTTGAATGGTTTAAGGAAAGCTGCTATCTGTTCCGCAACTTCATAACTGAAGGTAACTGAACCCATCTAACTTTTGGAGGGCATTATGATTTCGCAACAACGCAACAATTTGATCATACTGCTTAAAACAGTCTGTAATATCGTATATCCACTTCGTAATTTTTTAGAAGCTGGTCAATAAGATCGCTTTATTTCGTTCAGATACCTCACTACAGCCTTCGCGGCGTTTATTGTGTTTGAAGCGTCTTCCACAAGAAATATCGTATCATCAAATACGTGCGCATGTGCTTTATTTACGCAGTGAACAGCACAAGGCAGACGTCGATGTTTTACACAAGCTTTTTTTAAATATTTGAACCCTGATCTGTTACGAATAACATGTCTTTATAACACACTGATGAATGTTTAACTCATTCTTTCGTAAACTTCCTCAATTATATTTTCATTTTTGCATCCGGGAGATAGTGGGTTCAAACCCCACTGTCGGCAGCCCTGACGATCGTTTTCCGCGGTTTCCCATTTTCACACCAGGAAAATGCTGGGGTTGTACCTTAATTAAGGCCACGGCCACTCCCTTCCCACTGCTAGCCCTTTCCTATCCCATCGTCACTGTAAAACCTCTCTCGGTGCGACGTAAAGAATTTTTTTAGAAACTTTCACTTGTTGTATCTGGAAATTTTGTAGTACAAAGCACATTACTGAATAGCTTCCATTCTCTATCTATACGCTGCTTAGTCAGAGTTAGACAATGGATCGTGTCAGTCCAGATATCACTGGGCGAGTTGGTCGTGCGCGTAGAGGCGCGCGGCTGTGAGCTTGCATCCGGGAGATAGTAGGTTCGAATCCCACTATCGGCAGCCCTGAAAATGGTTTTCCGTGGTTTCCCATTTTCACACCAGGCAAATGCTGGGGCTGTACCTTAATTAAGGCCACGGCCGCTTCCTTCCAACTCCTAGGCCTTTCCTATCCCATCGTCGCCATAAGACCTATCTGTGTCGGTGCGACGTAAATCCCCTAGCAAAAAAAGTCCACATATCAAAAACAGTCGAGCCAACTTTGCCAAAATTAGCACCGATATTAATTAGTTCTTGCCCTATTCTTTAAAGCCTTCTCCAGCAACAGTGTTAAACGGACGGAAATATTTGACACACACAAACACACTCGCGCTGGTTATGGTTTGCTTTGTATTGCCGGGCAATACTTGGCGAGAAGAGCCAGCATTACATTTGGAAACGTGTTTTTTTAATGAGTTGTACCGAATCTATATCTGAACAGTGCATTGCACGATTCACAGGGAACATACCCTGTCTGTTGATTGTCTGCAGTGAACACTAGCAGGAATTTCTTCCAAACATCAAAACGGAGCCCATATTTCTTAATTAGTTTATATTCACTGCTTTGAATTTTAGCCATAACGCTGTCCGTCGATTCACGTGGCATGGTGAACTTCAGCTCAAACTAATGGGTAACTCAAACATTACATCATCCTTTTTTACCTCTTAATTCCCGGCCTTTGCTCTATGTAATCAAGGGCTTACTCATATCTGGATGAACCATATTGCTTGCAATGTCAGTAAAGCAAGCAAGGTCAGCCTCGCTAGTCAGCAAATTTCGTTTCGAACACGTCCTGTCGAACGAATTGCAGCAAACTGCGGAATTTCAGTTTACACGCTCCACTCATGCGTGATGGCGGTTGCATATGCAGCAAGGCACATGTTGCTCCGTCCTGGTTACTTGTATCACATGTTGTGTATATTCTCAGTTAGTTACTATATATTGAGTGTTTCTGGAGTGATTGCTATATTATATACTGATATTCATAATTTCATGTATGTATAATGATTTTTAACTATTGTCAACAATCCATGTGAAGCTAATAGTTAACAGTGCACATATTTAGCCACCAGCCTATTGTCAGTAGAAATGAACAGTGGCTAAATATTTAGCCACCAGGTTCTGAAGTTCGTTTGAAAGAGTTTTATGAAAAAACAATATCGAATCAAGTGACATCCAACTAACAGTTACCCCTGTTAAAATAATGTTTCTAATAAAAAATAAAATTTGATCACTCAGAGAAAATTCAGGTGGCTAAATATGTAGCCACTGACCTATAAACGGTTTTAAGAGGGAGGTCATAGAGATAGAGCTGCGCCCAAATAACCTCAACAGGGAAGACGACTTCAAGTTATCAAATACATGGAGACATTTACTCCAGAAATACATGCATAACACCACAATGGCACAGCGTGACGCACTCCAGAAACTGTCGTCAGAGAGCGGTAAATCAGTTACTTCCCTCCCAACCACCACAGCACAGCGCGACAATCTGTAAGTCCAGTTAGTAGGAGGCCGTAGATAATATGGTCATGACATCCACGTTCTTTGAAAAATTTCTAAGCTCACTGTCGCATGCCCTGGTGAAGGCCAATGTAATTCGGCGGAAATCTCGGCTTTTTGTATTCTATTTAAATGTTATACTGTATATAAATGGCTTTAATTAAGTTATCATATTTATTTATTTCAACGTTGTATTTTCGCCACCTCGAAGTAGGAAAGGTTCCTGTGCGAAGGAAAGCAGGTAGAGTTATTAATGCCACTGACAGTCACATTGAGGAAGAAGAGGAGGAGGAGACCTCTGGACATGTACGGTATCTCTTCTAAGATCTCATAAAATATGATTCTGAAGAAGACGATGTAATTTTCCGGTAGGGGCTTTAACCCTCCCCTCGAAGGCAGAAAGCGAGACAGAGTCATTCATATAAACTATGAAGAGTTGTCACCAAGTTTCACACCACAGCATGAAGCTAATTATATAAACATTAAGGAGGCATTCATCCTGGGAACAAGAAACATAGGTATAAAAACAATTGTCTCACGCATGTGCAGTGGGGTATGGTACTACACATGACCTGTCGACTGAAGAAGAACAGACATAGAATATTGTCGATAATTCACATCATGAGAGTATATTTATCTCAATATTATTATACATTACCTACACATCCATTTCCCTAAGTTAAGAATTACTAAATGACAGTAATAAAATTGTTTAATGTCTGTTCTAACTGCTAATGATCACAAAAGGTGAAAAGCAGTTGGAATTTCGTCCTGCAGAAGTTTTTCATCGTCAACGACTAAGCGAATTCCCAGCTAAGGTTGGCAGATTTATTAAACATATCAACCTCAAAGGTTAGTTTTATGAAACAAGTTCCTCTCAGATATTTTTGAATCATTTCATCTGCCATTCGTTAATCATTGCCCTAGAGGAGTGGATCAGGCTTCGGCTCCGGCACAATTCCTATTGTCTCTGACAATAGCTGGCTCTCTCTGAGTCCAAGTTCACGGGTTCGATCCCGACTAAAATCGGTAGTATATGGAAGTATTTAAATACGCCAGACTCGTGTCGGTAGATTTACCTGCACGTAAACAAACTGTTGTGGGGCGAAATTTCCCGTCAACGTCTCCGAAAACCGCAAAAAATAGTTAGTGAAAATTAAAAGCTACAACCTGTTTTCTAGTCAATGGCTGGTTCAGGGATGGAATGAATGAAGCCCAGGATAGGAATTGTGCCGGCTGCCGAAGCCTGTCGCACTCCTCTAGGGCAATGATTAATGAATGACAGATGAAATGAAATGATATTGGAGAGTGTTGCTGGAATGAAAGATGACAGGGAAAAGCAAAGCTCAAGTGGAGTGACCGGGATTTGAACCACGGAACCCAGCGATGAGGGGCCGACGCGCTGCCGTCTGAGCCACGGAGGCTACTAAGAACGTAGTTAGTGATGAATAGAATTAATAACATTCTTTACATATTTTTCTCAACGACAAGTTATTTCTCCAAAAAATGAATGTTGTTCTTAGGTACAGCATTAACAGATTTATAAGAACTATGGCTCCAGTGACCAATCCAGCTATCACCTTAATTTTGTCGTTTTCGAGTTACTACTTTCATTTTATCGCATCTACGCGCTCTAAAACATGTTCAGTAATACCACAGTAGAGTCTCCGTGGCTCAGGCGGTAGTGCGCCGGCCTCTCACTGCTGGGTTCCGTGGTTCAAATCCCGGTCACTCCATGTGACATTTGTGTTGGACAAAGCGGAGGTGGGACAGATTTTTCTCTGGGTAGTGTGGTTTCACCTGTCATCTTTCATTCCAGCAACACTCTCCAATGTCTATTCATTCCATCTGTCAGCCATTAATCACTGCCCCAGAGGAGTGCGACAGGCTTCTGCAGCCAGCACAATTGCTATCCTCGCCGCTAGAAGGGGCTTCATTCATTCCATTCCATTCCATTCCTAACACGATCGAATGTCCGCAAACAGGCTGAGGAGTTTTCCACATTTGACATCAGATCACAAAATCAACAGGACGTAACTCTGTTATTCCGATGAAGCCAACAGCAGACATAATGGGAGACTGCAACTCAAAGAAGTTAAATATTACTATATATAAAAATGGATGCGCGCGCGCGCGTGTGTGTGTGTGTGAATGACACATCTCCTCCTAAACCACTGGAGCAATTTCAACCAAACTTGGTGCACTTACGACTTACTATCTGGAGACGAGCACTGAGGGTGTAAGCCATTCCTAGCGCCATTAGGGGTGGGGGTTCAAGGGAGTTAAGTATAAAATAATAGAAAATACTGTTGAATCCATAGTTTTCGGGGTCGTTGAGATGAGTAGTGCCCTCCGGACTTTTTAAAAATTCCAAGTTTAGCCCCCCTTTTGGGTGGGGGCGAGGAGGAGTGAGATACAAAAATAATCGAAATTAGTGTGGAATCCATAGTTTTCTGGATTGCTGAAATTGATAGTACCATTCCGGATACTTTTAAAATCCAAGTTCAGTCCCATTTGGATGGGGGCGAGGGGGAAGTGATATATACAAATAATCGAAAATAGTGTCAAATCCATAGTTTTCGGGGTCGCGGAGATAAATACTACCACTCCAGATTTTTAAAAAGTTCAGCCCCCTCCGGCATAGGAGGTGTGAAAGAAGGAAAAAAATGAACGCAATGAACGACATTATGGATGTATGTGTATATTTTCCAGCATAGCTGTCAACTAAATTTGGTACAGATATTATTTACTATTTGTGAAAAATGCTGTTGTGGCAAGACACCCTTAGAATCCCCAGGGGAGGATGAAATATAAATATAACTGAAAACGACTGATATTAGTGTCGAATCCATAGTTTTAAGGACTATTGGAGCGATTTCAACCAAACGTGATACACATATGACTCATTATTAGAAGACTAACAGCGTTGGAGGGGGAGGGCGTGAAATATAAAAAGTATCGAAAATAGTGTCGAATCTATACCTTTCGGGCTCACTGAGATGAATAGTGACAAACCAGATTTTTTTGAAGTTGAGAAAGGGTAAAAAAGAAATTGTCCAAATGTACCGAGATAATTGACGTATGTACAGTATGTTCCAGCGTAGCTATCAACCAAAATTGATTCAAATACAAATATCTGGAAAATATACTGTGGTGGTAAGACGCCCCTAGAACCACTAGGGTGAGGATGAAATGTAAATATAACCAAAAGCGATCAATAATAATGTGCAATCCTTAGTTCTCGGGACTATTGGAGCGATTTCAACCAATCTTCGTACACTTATGTCTTAATATCATCATCATCATCATCATCTGTATCTGTTTACCCTCCAGGTTCGGTTTTTCCCTCGGACTTAGCGAGGGATCCCACCTCTACCGCCTCAAGGGCAGTGTCCTGGAGCTTCAGACTCTTGGTCGGGGGATACAACTGGGGAGTATGACCAGTACCTCACCCAGGCGGCCTCACCTGCTATGCCTTGTGGAGGGATGGGAAGATTGGAAGGGATAGGCAAGGAAAAGGGAAGGAAGCGACCGTGGCCTTAAGTTAGGTACCATCCCGGCATTCGCCTGGAGGAGAAGTGGGAAACCACGGAAAACCACTTCCAGGATGGCTGAGGTGGGAATCGAACCCACCTCTACTCAGTTGACCTCCCGAGGCTGAGTGGACCCCGTTCCATCCCTCGTACCACTTTTCAAATTTCGTGGCAGAGCCGGGAATCGAACCCGGGCCTCCGGGGGTGGCAGCTAATCACGCTAACCACTACACCACAGAGGCGGACTATGTCTTACTATCAGGAGATAAATCGAGTGGGGATATGACAACTTTAGCACCCCCAGGGGGTGAGAAGGAAAAAATAAAATGAACGCAATGACCGAGATTATGGATGGGGGGTTGGGATATATAAATAATCGAAAATAGTGTCGAATATATGGTTTTTTGGGTCACTGAAATGAATAGTGACACTCCGGATGTCGTTCAAGTCCAAGTTGAGCTCCAGTCGTCAGGGGAGTGAGAAGGGGTGAAGCAAATGTCCAAAGTATCTGAGATTATGGAGGTTCGTGTGTTTGTTCCAGCATAGCTGTCAACTAAACTTTTACAAATATTACCTACTATCTTAAAAATACTGTGGGGGCAAGGCACCTATATAGCCCCTAGGGAAAGGGGTGAAATAGAACTAAAAATGACTATATTAGTGTTGAATTCATAGTTTTCGGGACTACGTGAGTGATTTCAACGAAACTTGGTACACAGAAACAAACTGCGTGGAGGTATGGCAATCTTAGTACGTGTGGCGGTGGGAGGCAGTGAGATATACAGATAGCTGATAATAGTGTCGAATCCTTAATTTTTAGGGTCGGTGAGATGAATAGTGACAATCCGGATTTTTTAAATGTCCAAGCTCACCCTCCTTTCACATACGGGGTGAGAAAAGGTGAAAAAGAAAATTTCCAAAATGACCGAGATGATGGACGTACGTGTATATGTTCCAGCATAGCTCTAAACCAAAACTGATACAAGTATGACTACACCCTAGGGTAGGGGTGAAATGTAAAAATAATCGAAAACGACCAATATTTGAGACGAATCCACAGTTTTAGGGGTCGCTGTGATGAACAGTGACACTCTGGATGAAGACAAAGCTTAGTCTCAATTGCCAGGGGCGTGAGAACGTGTAACTTTTTTGATGATAATAATAAATAAATTCATGAATAAAAATATATAAATAAAATTACTCAAAAACTTAATAAAATTAATAAGCATAATAAACCGAAATGTCCGTAGTATGGGCGCCAGAGTTCACCAGAATGGATCCCTCGAATTTAGATAAGAGCATGATAAACTTATATCCCAGGGCGTGTACATAATGCTGCGTACTGGTACATCTGCTGCAGGCCTTACCTAACCTCCTGAAAACGACTAATTAGGTAGGAACTGCACCTAGGTTTATCAATAACACTGATTCTAAAATAGCTAACTATATTCTGAACAAATTCCGTGCATGAGCACCTCATCAACATACAACATTATACATATAATACACACATAAAATATTGCTGGAAGACTCCATATTTACAACAACAACAATAATGAAAACCGTGGGAAAACGAAAGTGAGAACTAAGTTACCATTTGTAAATAGTCCGATGAACAATGTACATGTATGAAGATAAATACCCTTCACTGTCTCTATGAATTCGACTTACCGATTCTCATAATCGGCAGTTATCACATCACACAGATACTGTACCTTGTACTACTGTGTTCACATATTTTAACACTTGTTGTAAAGATATATACACACGTCTGTCGATCCTCAACATAAATTTATGGAAAGTCTGAGATAGCTTTCACCAACGTATAATGCTAGGCCGCCACAAGTGCTACAATACTTAATGCGCAAGCACTCTCCACAATCAGCCACTTTCTACGAACATAACACGACTACGCTCCACGAACGTTTGAAGTCCAGTCCATTGCTGCCGTGTCACTCCCGTACCGTATCAGCACCACTTCCTTCCCGTACAGTGCCTCAGTTGTAGTTGTAGTTGTAGTTATCTTCCTTCTCGTTCCTTTACAATCACCTCTACAATCACCCTTACAATGTCTCATACAATCTCTCTTACAATGTCCTAATACAATCCCCTGGTTGCCGCCGTATCATCAACCTTTATAGACATCAACATCCCCCTCCTCTCAGATGAGACGTCTGGATTGGTGCTTGCCAGCCAATCATGAGTGATCTCAAATCAAGACCAAGCCCTGAACTACTTCTTCCTCCCAAGATAATAACAAACTCTGGGGAGTTTTCATGAATCACCAAACTTTCCCTGGTACAACAACAAGCTCATCTCATCAGGCTGGGATATATACATGACAAATGGAATTCCCTGACACAAGTACATCACAACACACACTGGGGTAGCCAGATGACTCATTCAAATTACCAGAGTTATTACAGCAATGTTTTCCCACTGGTGCAAAACAAATTACTCATACCTACATATGTGGATATCTTCCAGCTTACCAATATAAATGGCAAAATATACAAATGAAATACTGATAATAATAATAATAATAATAATAATAATAATAATAATAATAATAATAATAAATCGAATACTGACAATAATATCTCTAACTTCTACATATAATTCGGGGGTGTGATATATGTACTATCACATAACGCCCCCTTGGTGAATCGATGATATCACATATTATGATTCACCATAAAACAGAACTTCATACATAACCTTATAATGGCATAACTGAACACATAATTTACTGTAATAATGATATATACATTGTGTCTACTGCATTGTATTCCCACACACGAAATACAATTTGTCCAAACAATAATAATAATAATAATAATAATAATAATAATAATAATAATAATAATAATAATAATAATAATAATAATAATAATAATAATAATAGGGCTATATATACACAACTCTGATTGTTTCATATAGCATTGAACACAATCCCTTCTTGCTACTGTACACATACATTAATATTGATAATATATACATCCAAGGTGCAGATCCTATCTCTTATATCTGCGAAGGCTATAGATATTAAATGTCCCAAGAACCTTATTTTCAGCGGTTAGGAGCCTATAAGCACACTTGCCTATTCTACTGTCCACAGTATATGGACCCTGATACAATTGAAAAAACTATACATAAACTTAACATTGGCATCGATAAGCGAGGAATGCGTACCGCAATAAAATCTAACTATGTCTAGAATACATTCTATCTCACACACAAACATTCATCCCATCCAGTCACACAAAAATCATATAAGCTTTCATTCAGGACATTCATAACAAAGAAATCCCTATTTCTGAAATGCGCGGGAATCTCACAATATTTACTCTTCCACAAACTCATCATTAATGCAAGCAAACAGATCACATACTTTTTCACACATACCACATCGATATCACACAACACGTCATTCAAATCACTCTCACAACTCTCAGTCTTAAATGAAACATTACACATACTCTTGGATAGACTTTCTTTCATCTCACGCACACTTCCATTCTCACTCACGTTCACTCCATTACTAAAATTATTACCATAATACACTTTAATGTTGCTATCATTACCACTTAATGACCCAACAATTAATCCACTTTCACCACATTCCATAACAGCTCCTACTTGCACCACTTTCATGCCAACAACACTGCTACTTTCGACTCTCTTATCAGAAGTTTCATTAATCTTAAAGTCACCATTTTCACACATAATGGTCCTAATTTTACTCTCCTCACGTACACTTAAATCAACAAAAACATCCTCATGATGTATACTCCGTGAACACTCTTCACTCACAAAACAACCTTCATCAACTTCACAAAAAACTTCACTTTCAATTTCAGAAACTTCCACAAGATTATCGATCGCAACACCGCTATTACCATCACCACTAGCACAAAGTAAGACATCCGACACATCTTTCTTACTTTCATCACGCCCCTTATTCTCAAAATCTCCCTGAACACAAAACACATGGTCATACAATAATTCCTCCTTCACGTCTACCTCGTAACTTACCTGTTTCATCGCGTGAATAGGAATTTCGGTATCGGACTGCCTATCTGACCCAACTAAGAAGTCCGATTCCGGTTTAAATTACTTGACGTGGACTGTTCACTATTATCATGTCTCTGCACTTGATCTGGAGGTCTTTGATCCGTACGCCCCCTACTTTCTGATTCCCCTTGATTAGGTCTTCTGCCATAATATTCATGGTGATTAACTCCCTGATTAGACTGTCTGTTTCCCCTTCCGGAATTACCACCCTGATTCCCTTGCCTAGAATGACTGAAATTCTGATTATTCCTATCTCCCGCTACCTGATTACCTTGTCTCCCATTATCCCCGTAATTTCTACCTTCACTTTGCCTAGTCCTCCCCTGCCCTTCCAAAGCATCAAACCTCTCTAAAAGCTGCTCTAATTCTTTAATCGTAACAATATTCTGCATACATGCAGCTAATCCGACCTTCTCAGGAAAATGCCTCAACATCTGGCGGACTGTATCTCTCTCCGATGCTAGACCTTCAATATTCTGGCTGATCAGAACATGCGCTAAGAAATACTCCGTCATAGATACACCTTCCTGAGGTCTATATTTGCCAAATAGCACGCGATCTCTTTCCCTTCCCTGAATAGCATCACTCCAAAATTTAGAAATAAATTTCTCCCTAAATTCCTCCAAACTCGAAATACCCTGTCTATAAACTTGAAACCAGGATCTCGCTTCTCCAACAAATGCAATATCCAACATCTCATCAACCATACTCCACTCGATCAAACCATCGTCAAGATTCTTGGAAAACCGTTTCTCCACCGTTTTCAAGAATTCCATCGGATTAAACTGCCGACCATTAAACTTGGGTAATTCAGAGTCTTTCGTACAAGATACGTACCTATTACATATATTGCTACCTACTTGGATTTGACTGATCTCCTGCCTTAACTTTACATGACATGCTTTAATTCCTTCTTCAACTACCATTCTGGCATTTCCTTCTACTGACTTGAGGTCATCTTTTACCGACTTAAGGTCTTTCTCCAATTTCTCATTCTTTTCATCTATACGCTTCGCTAAAACGTTCTGATTGGATTTAATTCTATCTATTTCTTCTACTTTATCTTCCACTATTTTTATTCTCTTATCACATTCCTTGCTGTTTTCAACAAATTCTTTCCTAACTACATTAAATCGGCATTCAATTTTCTCAGTCAATTCCAAGCTTTGAGCTTCTACCTTATTACTGACTTCCTGAATTTCCCTGCTTTGATGGTCAAACTTCTGGTTTAGTTCATCTATTCTACCATTCACAGCACTACTTAATCTATCAATTTTACTAGATAATTCAACACTCACTGAATTTAATTCCTTACTCTGATTCTCAATCTTACTGGACAGTTCCGTACTAACTGAATTTAATTCACTATTAATACTGTATATTTCATTACTTAAAAAACTCAATTCACTCTTCAACTCTTTACTCTGACTATCAATCTTGCTAGACAATTCAACACTATTATTATCAATTTTACTGGACAATTCAACATTATTATTATCGATTTTACTGGACAATTCAACATTATTATTATCTATTTTACTGTTAATACTGCATATTTCATTACTTAAGGAATTCAATTCACTCTTCAACTCTTTACTCTGACTATCAAGTAGCGATTTAAGCATACTGAGCATTGAAGACTCTTGATCCCCTACATTCTGAGTTTGAGACGGGTTACTCGGTTCCTCACTTATCGTTACCGATTGATCTTTCCTACTATCAGCCATTTCGCTATTCTCACTTAAATTAGATAAACACGATGTGGTGGAATTCTTTTGATTTCTCTTATCCTGATTCATAGTACTAGCAACTTTAACAACCTCTCTATTTCTCAGTCTTATAATACTCGACTCGCTACAACATTTCTTCATACTCCAACAGACATATCACGTACATATAAAACACTTCACTGACATAGTTCGCAGAATTCCACCCACACCTGACAAGTGCACCTACGCTTATAAGCCTAACAGATGTACCAATCATTCAGCCACACGTTGGGAAGCCAATTGTAACTTTTTTGATGATAATAATAAATAAATTCATGAATAAAAATATATAAATAAAATTACTCAAAAACTTAATAAAATTAATAAGCATAATAAACCGAAATGTCCGTAGTATGGGCGCCAGAGTTCACCAGAATGGATCCCTCGAATTTAGATAAGAGCATGATAAACTTATATCCCAGGGCGTGTACATAATGCTGCGTACTGGTACATCTGCTGCAGGCCTTACCTAACCTCCTGAAAACGACTAATTAGGTAGGAACTGCACCTAGGTTTATCAATAACACTGATTCTAAAATAGCTAACTATATTCTGAACAAATTCCGTGCATGAGCACCTCATCAACATACAACATTATACATATAATACACACATAAAATATTGCTGGAAGACTCCATATTTACAACAACAACAATAATGAAAACCGTGGGAAAACGAAAGTGAGAACTAAGTTACCATTTGTAAATAGTCCGATGAACAATGTACATGTATGAAGATAAATACCCTTCACTGTCTCTATGAATTCGACTTACCGATTCTCATAATCGGCAGTTATCACATCACACAGATACTGTACCTTGTACTACTGTGTTCACATATTTTAACACTTGTTGTAAAGATATATACACACGTCTGTCGATCCTCAACATAAATTTATGGAAAGTCTGAGATAGCTTTCACCAACGTATAATGCTAGGCCGCCACAAGTGCTACAATACTTAATGCGCAAGCACTCTCCACAATCAGCCACTTTCTACGAACATAACACGACTACGCTCCACGAACGTTTGAAGTCCAGTCCATTGCTGCCGTGTCACTCCCGTACCGTATCAGCACCACTTCCTTCCCGTACAGTGCCTCAGTTGTAGTTGTAGTTGTAGTTATCTTCCTTCTCGTTCCTTTACAATCACCTCTACAATCACCCTTACAATGTCTCATACAATCTCTCTTACAATGTCCTAATACAATCCCCTGGTTGCCGCCGTATCATCAACCTTTATAGACATCAACATCCCCCTCCTCTCAGATGAGACGTCTGGATTGGTGCTTGCCAGCCAATCATGAGTGATCTCAAATCAAGACCAAGCCCTGAACTACTTCTTCCTCCCAAGATAATAACAAACTCTGGGGAGTTTTCATGAATCACCAAACTTTCCCTGGTACAACAACAAGCTCATCTCATCAGGCTGGGATATATACATGACAAATGGAATTCCCTGACACAAGTACATCACAACACACACTGGGGTAGCCAGATGACTCATTCAAATTACCAGAGTTATTACAGCAATGTTTTCCCACTGGTGCAAAACAAATTACTCATACCTACATATGTGGATATCTTCCAGCTTACCAATATAAATGGCAAAATATACAAATGAAATACTGATAATAATAATAATAATAATAATAATAATAATAATAATAATAATAATAATAATAATAAATCGAATACTGACAATAATATCTCTAACTTCTACATATAATTCGGGGGTGTGATATATGTACTATCACAAACGGGTGAAGAAAAGAAAATATCCAAAGTGTCCGAATTTATGGACGTACTTGTGTATTGTATGTTCTAGCCATGCCTCACAAGCAAACTTGGTACACATATAAATTATTATCTGAATAAAACCCCTAGGGGTGGGGTTGAATTATAAACAAGTACGGAAAGAGTGGTGAAATATAAAAATAATAAATAACGACAAACATTAATGTACAGTCCATAGTTTTCGGGGTCGCTGAGATAAAAATGACACTCCGGATATCTTTGGTCCATGTTCAGCCCCCATCGGTATGGGGATGAGAAGGAATGAAAAGGAAAATGTACAGCATGACTGAAATGTACTGAAATTACGCATCTGTGTGTGTTTCTTCCAGCATAGCTCACATACAGTGTTGGTACACGTATGACTTACTATCTGAAAAAATCCTACTGGAGGAAAACACCCCCTGCACTCCTACGGGAGGAGGTGAAATATAAAAATAAACGAAAACGACTGATATCAATGTTAAATGCATTGTTTACGAGGCCGCTAAGTTGAACTGTGACACTCTGGATGCTGGTTAAGCCATATTTCAGCCGCAATCAGAATGGAGGTTAAGAAGGGGTAAAAATTAATGTAAAATTACCGAGATTAAGGATATGTATAGTAATTTAGGGATATCTCGACACGCTAAGCAAAAACCTGTAATTTTGATCATGCTTTATTTGTAAAATATTTCAATTATTTCCCAGGTGATTTTGTACACAGTTAGTTTATGTTTTCTATTATTTATGGGAAAAATAACATTTCATAACATGTTAAATTATCAAATAAATAAAGGATGCAATAATGTCCACTTCTCCCGCACTTAGGGAGAACCTGACACTAGGTAGGACCTCCGAATAGTTACACAACTATTGTACACATCGTATCCATTTTCCACACACATCTCGTGGAACCATTTCCTGCATTCCCCATTACATTGGACCCATACCTCATTATAGTTGTCGTCACATACTGCACAGTAATTCTCAGAGCAAAGAAGGCAGCTTGAGAAACTATCTTCCCCATTGCGCACGCCGAGTTCTCGTTGTTGTCCTTCGATTGGAAGGATTCTTTTCATTTTCGCGTTTCCTATTCTTTAAATCTTCCCCATAATCCTGTGAAGTCACCGTGGCGGACGGGGTAGGGGGAGCAACACATCTCTATTCATAAAGCTGATGCCTTATCAAGCACATCCGGATCTTTTCAATGCGTTGAGTGTCCGTCGATTATGAACCGAATCCTGCCCTGAGGTTTGTAACGGTTTAGGTGATCAAGGAATAATGATTCGGACATTTTAACAACTGATCCACTGGGCATTCCTTTTGAGTGTATCTTTGCCTTTCCCCTTTCATTATAACAAAGGGTGGGATAGCACATTCAATAGAATTACCACACACCATTACTGTTACCGTAGATCCCTTTTCTGCCGTGGTGCTGTGAAACACGTTTTTCTTTCCTTTTTCACTAATAATCTTCCCTGCCTTAAATATGAGCTGAACACCAGTGCTCTTGAAAAACCCAGTCAGATCCAACCATTGCCTTTTGGTTTTTAAATATGCTTCTTAACACCATTCCTCTGAGTGAACCTAAAAGCCAGTTCTCGTAAGTCGGTCACTGTTCACCCAAACCCTTTAGAATCAAGATGAAAAAGATGGTTGACTAACTGGTCCTCCATAGCTTTGTCAATTGTTGCTCCTTTTTCCTATATGTAGATATACCAGGTAGTATTCTGGATCTGAGTGTATTCATTGGAATACTGAAATACTTTGCAGCTGTTGCTAAAGTAGTTCCATTTTCTTTCACGTCCTTAATAGCAGCAGCCATATCTTCTGCATTCCATCGTCCAAGCAGACCTTTGTACACATATTTCTGTGGCATCCTCCACCCATAACCATTTGGATGCAAAACTATTAATGCGAAACTTCTACTTTATCATCAGTCTCAATCCTTCGTAATTTGAGTTTAATTTAACACTACAAACATTATTATAAACATATCGCATTACAAAAATATTATACATATCCTAATACACTACATTGTCATAATTTATTACTCCTACTAAACTGTAGAATTAAAGCACCATTAAACCATGCCCCCCAAAATGTATCCCGGTTTAGAGATTCAGGGAGCTATCGACAGTGTCGAGATCTCCCAACTTGTCGTGTCTAGATCTCCCCGAGTTTCATTGGCAGACAAGAGTTCGCAACACTTACCAAGCTGAAGGTTTGGCGATTTGGAAATGACATCACCGCTTCTCCGAAACTTGCTTAGTGCGCCTAACCTAAAACATTATCTTAAAAGTATCGCATATCTTCCTATTTGGTTACACAATCTACTCATCATATTATAGCAAGTTACTTTTAAATCATATATCACTTACTTACTCACCTTCAATTGTTCATATGCCTTGTATTTATAGTGATAATTCTCAGATAACAGGGTGACCATGAGCACAAAACCACACGGCTCCAGTAAATGTAGTTGCAAGTTTGACCGTTGCAGTACTGTGATTACCAGAGGCGCTAAGCTTAAAAGTGTCGAGTTCTCCCTCATGTCGGGATCTCCCTAAGTTACCTTATGTGTATGTTCCAGAATAGCTCTCAAAGAAACTTGGTACACATATAAATTAGGCCTACTCTCTGAAAAAAATACTATTAGGGGTAAAACACCCCTATCACTCCTAGGTGAGAGGGTGAAACGAAAACAACTGATATTCATGTCGAATCCATTTTAACGAGGTCACATCAGCCGCAATCAGAATGGAGTGTGAAAAGGGATGAAAATTAATATAAAAATAACCGAGATTATGGATGTGTGTTGGATTATTCCAGAATAGCTCTCAACGAAACTTGCTACACATATGACTTACCATTTGGAAAAAAAAATACTATGAAAGTGAAACATTCTAATTTGGAATGGGATGGGATGACATGTAAAAATAATGGAAAATAACCTATATTAATGTCGTATCCATTGTGTGTGTATCATTAAGATGCATTTTGACGCTCTGGATACCGTTTAAGTCCACATTCAACTTCCATTGAGACGAGGGGCTGAGATGGGCTTAGAAGTAAATACGGTAGTCTAATAAACCGAGATTAGTGTTGAATCCACTGCTTTTTGGGTCGTAAGACTGATTGGTGACAGTCCCAATGACAGTTGAAATCGTGTCCATCGTAAATATATTGCGACGGGTAAAAGCATATAGTTATCACTTATTAATTTTTGACAGGATCAAATACTTCCCTATCAATTCGAGCTGCCATAAAGACAAAGACTTGAAATCAAATACATCTAAATAACTCTAAAACTACGTAATAGGTCATAAAATTTCAATCAAAATCTCAAAAAGGAATTGTATAAAATTTCACTTCACACATAACTAACTAAATACAAATCTTAAGGGTAAACATTCATGTACTATCCGGCCAACGCCGGGTACTACAGCAGTTCTCTGTATAGTAATATTTAGCTATGCATTTGTACTTTTATTACCATTATTTATTTAATTTTGTAGTTATTTGCTAAGTAGCCAAACTAAGGACAACTCGAGCTCCACACTTTCTTAATAATAATATTGGTTTTACATCCAACTAACTACATTTTTATGGTTTTCGGTGACGCCGAGGTGGCAGAATTTTATCCCGCAGGAGTTCTTTTACCTGCCAGTAAATCTACCGACACGAGTCTGACGTAGGATATTTGAGCAACTTCAAACACAGCCATATTGAGCCAGGATTGAACCTGTCAATTGCGCTCAGAAGGTCAGCGCTCTATCGCCTGAACTACTCAGGCCTGCTCCATATTTTCTCTAGATGAATTCTGGAGTTCTCGTTATATTGCTACAGATAAACTGAGCCTATTGGTTCAATGATGGATGACGTCGCCATTCATAAAAATTTCAAACAATATATAATCAGCTTCCGCCTCTGTGGTGTAGAGGTTAGTGTGATTAGATGTCACCTCTGGAAGCCCGTCAGCCATCCTACAAGTGGTTTCCATGGTTTGCCACTTCTCCGGACAAATGCTAGGATGGCACCTAACTTAAGGCCACGGCCGCTTCCTTTCCTCTTCTTTGTCCATCCCTTCCAATCTCCCATCCCCCCACAAGGCCCATGTTCAGCATAGCAAGTGAGGCCGCCTGGGTGAGGTACTGGTCCTCCTCCCCAGTTTCTTCCCTACACCCAATGTATCACACTCCAGGACACTGCTGTTGAGGCGTTAGAGGTGGAATCTCTCGCTGAGTCCGAGGGGAAAACGAACTGTAGAGGATAAATCGATTACAGTACCGGTCAAAAGTTAGGACCACATTAAAAAATCATGAAGTTCCATCTACAACCTAAAATTTTGCTACTAGACCTCTGTACTTTTTTACTGAGCTCTCGCATCTAATATGATATACGTCGCATGATTTCAGTGATTTATGCCAAGTAGTGTATAAGTGTATAAAAACTGTTGGAAGGTCACGTCAGAAAGTCAACATTTTTGGAAATATTATGTACTACATACTCTAATCGGCTTCAAGTATCACCAACAAGATTCTTTTATAGACTTAGCAATAGTTGGGGATCATTTTGGTATAAATAGAAAAATTCCGAAAAAATGCGGCACCGACTTTTGTGCTTTTAATTTTTGTTTCAAATCGGCTCTAAAATGGTCAGTTTTTCCTTGTTCTTGTCATAGGTGTCAGTGTGAGCTATCGTCATCAGAAATGCGTTCTTGGTTGCCATCCACAAAGTGCAAATGGAACTATCAGGGCAGATAAGTTTCATGCCGATAGCTCGTCCTGAGACCTTGTGCCATACATGACAAAGGCAAAGAAAAATCAACCATTTTGACCCTGGTTGTTCGGAAAAAATAAAACACGCAAAAAAAAGGTGCCGCATATTTTCGGAAGTTTTATATTTATACTAAAATGGCCCCCACCTATCTATAAGTCTACAAAAAAATCTTGGTGGTGATACTTGCAACCAATTAGAGTGTACAGTGCATTATATAACCAAAATTTTTTATCTTTTGTTGTGACCGTCCAAGAGTTAATAATTCATAACATTCACATTATTTCGACTAACTCAATGAAATCAGACGACATATATCCTATTAGATGTGAGAGCTCAGAAAGAAAATTACAGAAATCTCGTGACACGATTTTAGGTTCTAGATGACATTTCGTGATTTCTTTACGTGGTCCTAAACTTCTGACCGGTACTGTAAGTAATAAATAATATAATCTGTATTATTCAATTTAGTATTCAGTGGAACCGAAAAATTTTCTAATAAGGTGGTCGATCAATAGCCCTCTTCAGTTCACACTTCAGTATCCGTTAAGATTCAGAAACGTTAAAAAGAATATTTAAGTCAAATTTGAGAAAATTAAAATAGATAACTGCATGCTTGGTTACATCATGAAGGGGTGTCAACCCAAATCAGTAGGCCACCCGAATTTTCTGTGCCAAGAACGACCAGTTCTACGTTTTAGAGATAACTGAAAGTTGAATTTAATTGATTTGTTTTAAATACTTGATCCGTACATTTGACTTCCAAGTGTTTCTACTGAAAAAACACTGAAGATTAATTATGGATGGTGGATTGTTAAGACCATAACATTTAATATCGTCAACCATCTTTCTTCAGATTGTTGGGGTGAATTTCCCCTTATATTCGCATGAAATTAGAATTTTACTTACAGTGCCTTTAAGGGTGATAAATTTTTCTCTAAACATAAAATATGAACAAAGGCAGAGGTAATATTTATTTTATTTTTCATCTTGAACCAATATGCTCATTGTTTAACTACTAGAAACAACATTGCCATCACCGGCTACTTTTTCTCTTCTTAATTCTTGTAGAAACTCTACGTATATACGGGTATTATTAATGTTAATTTCACTAAAGACTTACTGTATGCGACGAAGACAGGAGCAGGTTCTTTTGGATATCGTTTATTATTCATTGACTTACATTTATTTATGCTAATGCAGCCACTTTTGCTGTCATCCATTTCGGTTACATTGATTTATAATCGATTTGTATCCACCTGTTCCTTCACAAAATATACACCTATGTAAACGGCTAATTAAACGTTACTGAGAAATGCATGACACTGAAGACTTACAGTAATGCATCCATTTTTACCTATGTCTTAAATTGTACGTGATCTGTTTCACTGAGTTTCCTTCTCCATTGTGTTGTGTAAATGTATTGTGTCAAATTCTGCTGATATCACTGTTACTGTGTGTGATTATTAACTCTAAGTTTTCTTATGACGGTAGCCTGAAGAACGTTGTCATAGTTACTTGACCGCAGTCCAGCCCTTTGGGTGAATTTAAGTGGTGTCTATTTCTAAAGGAACCTAAATCAGTAGGTCACCTAGGTGCCTGTGTCAATAACGACCGGTTCTATGCTTATCTGAAGCACCTAGAACTATTTAAATTCAAATGTTAGTTTCATCAAACGTCATCGTGCACTGGAATTAAAGGACGCATTTCGCCCATTTGCAAGTTGTACGTGCACAATAATTATGTGTATTGAAGGTACTGCTCATTGTCAAGACTATGAGATCGTTAAGCGGAGGAACGACATTTGTAAGTCAAGCTACTGTTCTAATGAATCTCTTTATATCATCTTAAAGAATTTGGCAAAACTCTTGATCGGTGGGTGCCAATGAAGCAACTGTCGGCGAGCTAGATGATGTTATTATAGAGTGCTCCACATGTGTAAATTGGTGTGTCAAATTTCATGTTGTTTGGTTAACAATGTGTCTCACTGAGATGAAATTCTTATTTTATTGACGGTGTGGTGGAAACTCTCTACGGAGGTTGTTCAATTAAAGTAAAATATTTTTGCCGTAATTAAGTAATAACGAGAATTTACTGACATTTTACGCTGTAGACGGGCTTTTTCGTAATAAGAGATATCGTGGTAAGTGCAGTCGAAAGCACTACCCCGGTTACCTCGCAGAACTCATCTTCTAGTTTCTATCTCTTGTATGAGAGCGTTTATCATTTCTTTAAGGCAGAAACTGACCTTCAACCTCCTGAATAGTGAAGATAAGTTTCGATAAGCCATTTAGGAGTGTGTGCTTTTTTCTTTCTTTAATGTAGGTCTGCTTTAGTCTGGCGAGTGGTGAGATCATGGTCTGCTTTGGTTAGGTCCGGGGGGTGACAGTACTATCGGTCAGCTTTGGTTAGATTCTGGTGAGCGACAGACCATGGACCTGTTTTTGTTAGGTCTGAGGAGTGACAAACAATTCGTCTGTTTACAGAATGTATAGGGGCTTTCTGGCCGAGACGGTAAAGACGTGCTTGGTCCACCGGGTATAACATGGGTTCTATTCCCCGTCAGAAAGGCCAAACATTTAAGAAACGAGATTTCAATTTCCATGGCCCTGAGGTTCATTCAGCCTAAACCCAAAATGAGTACCAAGTTAATTCCTGGGGGCAAAGCCGGCCGGGCGTAGAGCTAACCTCACTACACCACCAAGTGCCGATGTTACGGATAGTAGAAGCCTTTACATTCCCCCCCCCCCCCCTTTCAGGGTCCTCATGGCCTGTATGGAGATGACTTTGCTTTGCTACGGAATATATGCCGAATGAAGTGAAGTATAAGGGGTTAGGCTTCATTTAGGTGTGTGCGTTATTACGTATTGAGCAGTGCATCGGCTGACAAATTCTCACGGTATGCGGTGCGTGCCAGCATGTTGCTTCATTGGCGCCCACTGTTCGCGATTTTACCCACCTGTTAGCTTGCATCCGGGAGATAGTGGGTTCGAGCCCCAATGTCGGCAGCCCTGAAGATGGTTTTCCGTGGATTCCCATTTTCACACCAGGCAAATTCTGGGGCTATACATTAATTAAGGCAACGGCCGCTTCCTTCCTACTCCTAGGCCTTTCCTCTCCCATCGTCGCCTTAAGACCTATCTGAGTCGGTGCAACGTAAAACAAATTGTAAAAAAATTACCTATCTCTAAGTCAAGCTACTGTTCTACTGGAACTCGTAATATACAATTCAAGAATTTAAAAGGAGATTCATTTCAGAGCGGTAACAAGTAACCAGGCTAATTTGTAATAAACTCTGTTCAATCCCTGTCAATAATTTTTAAAGCCGGGCTTAGTGGCTCGAACGGTTGAGACGCTGGTCCTCTGACCCCGACTTGGCAGATTCGATCCTGGCTCAGTCCAGTGGTATTTGAAGGTGCTCAAATACGCCAGCCTAGTGTCTGTAGATTTACTGGCACGTAAAAGTACACCTGCGTCAAAATTCTGGCACCTCGGCTTCTTCGAAAACCGTAAAAGTATTCACTGGAACGTTTAAAAACAATAGCATCATTGTCTGCACACATCAAATGTTTACTTCGTTTTTATTTCGTATCAGGTTAATACGCGGATAGAATAGAATACTACTATGTCCTAGTTGCGGATCGACAGGAACTGCGGAAGAGGGTAATCATTTATTGCAATCCAAATTATTTTGATACATGCATGATTTTGTTACAATTTATTTTCTCTTACTACCTTAAAAATTACAATTACGCCTACTCACTAATACACCCAATCTCTAAATTGTACTTTCTAAGATGTTTATTTTTGTACTAGATATTAATATTGTTATATAGTCTAAGACAACATGTATCTTACCCCTATTAATTTGTATTAGTGCAAGTATTTATTCGTGTCACGAGGCTGAACAGTGTTATCCTTAACTTACAAGAGACATCATTAAATAACAGAATGAATGAATGAATGAATGCTCTCATCCGACATCTACGGTACTCCAGCGGAGAGGGTGAGAACATTTCTCGTGGACGAATATATTACTGACTGAATAAATGAATGAATGAATTATGGAATGCTTGAGTGAGTTGAACGCTCTCCGTCTACATCTACGGTACTCCAGCGGATAGCGTGAGAACATTCCATGTGGACGAATACATGACTGACTGACTGACTGACTGACTGACTGAAGGAATTAATTAATTAATATGTGATCGAATACTTGAATGAGTTGAATGCTCTCTGCCTCTATCTACGGCACTCCACCGGACAGGGTGAGAACATTCCATGCGGACGAATACATGGCTGATTGACTGACTGACTGACTAACTGAATGAATGGACTGCCTGATTGGATTGTATTTCATGAGTTCATGAACTCTCTTCTCTTCCAATCACGGATAGTAATAAAAGAATATAAGTCCGGTTCCATGACTAAACAGTTTGTTCCAAAGGGTCCCGGGGTCGATTCCCTGTCTGGCTGAAGATTTTAATCTAATTCCTATGACTCGGGTGCTGGATGTGTGTGCTATGTTCAACATTAGAATCTTCACAGACACACAGGTCGCCTGTAGGAATCATACGTCATCAGTTAGCAAGAATCGAAAATAGGTCCAACTCAATTTTCGCCTGTTTGTTTGTTTGTTTGTTTGTTTGTTTGTTTGTTTGTTTGTTTCTTAAGACCGTACGGGTAAACAGATTGTCAGAATTTCTCTAAACGCAGTATTTATGTTTAGAGAGATCCAGGATGTGCAAAGGTAATATAGGTACTTTGGTACAGACCGGAGTAAAATGTAGCTTCCACTGAGTTCTTAGTCTCACTCATGGCTGTGACAGTATGGAAACTGCTGTGGTGTGAGCGGTACTGAATAATGACTAGACATCGGGTTTGTATGCAAATCCGTATTGTGTTTGCGCTATGTAGGCCTCCAAAACCGCTAAGGAAATGCGTTTGAAGGTGAAACTAGACACTTTATTAAGTTCAATAGTGCATATATTTGAGATTAGTGCATACATTTCAAATTACGACTTTCATTATGCATATTTTAACATGTCTTACAAGCAGTCTTCAATAAAATTTAAAGTAATTAATGCCGTGAACTATTTCGACAATGAAATGGTTCAAAGGGAACTGGCACTTATGAATACACGCTTCCAAATCATACCAACTAGAATTAATCAAGAAGCTAGAAACAAGTGGATTTCATCTCCGTGATTCTCTGGATATTAAGGGGAACGTGAAGCTTGAACTGGAAGGTAACCCAGGAAACCTCAGATTCCGTTTGCAAACAAAATATCGTGATGTCCTTAAACGAAATCCGAAACGAAATGGTAGATATAAACAAATATTCGGCTGGTACTGATAATACGAAGGTTGGAACTTAAACAGTGACAACTATTTATTTACAACAGATAAAAAAGATTTACATGTTAGCAACCTTTACTGTCCTTCAATGTAGTCACCAGCATTGTGTATAACCCGTTGCCGGCGATGTGGAAGTCGTAGTATATCTTAAGCAGAGCGTGTTCTGTTGATGGTGCGAATGGAGCGGTCTACTGCCTGTCGAATCTCTGCAACAGTTCTGAGCTCACGAATCGTCTGGTTTAGATCACTGTCCAGTAACGCGGCAAGAGCATGCACTTCTTCTTCACTGACGCTCGTAGGACGACCTGCCGATGAATGTCCGCCACAGTTTGCCGACCATCGTTGCAGGCTTTTACCCACCATGCCACTGTTCTGTAACGCAATGCAGATTCCCCACAAGCCTCTTGAAAACCTTGATGACACTGTCGTGCTGTACGACTGTGACCGAGAAATGCAACTATTCAAGCTAAGGACGCCAGTCTTTAAGTTGATGACTTAAAAAAAAAATTTATAATAAAGCTTGGACGGACTCTCATCACAGGGATGGGGTGATAGTGCACTAATCATTAAGCAGGAGAATTAGAAATCGAAAGGCTAATTAAGGCAGACTGATTAAAATGAACCAAGAGAATAACATTTATTATGCTAAATAAAAATGACGACGGTTTGACGAGAACTGAATTTAAAATAGGAAATTAATTTAACAAAAAATTTGAATGACTCTACTTCGCGAAAACTTGCAATATTTTTAACTCGTTTGCACACCATGTAGTCTTGTTCTGCTTGTCCTGAGAACGCCTCCCTCCTTGTAGCTGGAAAACTGCCGGTCGTCTTTGAGGTCTTTCCATCTGCCGCCAAGTACCATTCCTGCCTTGCCAAGTGCACCGACCACTAATTGGAAGATGGCTTCGACACTAACACTCCCTATTATGCTCTATCACATATATTGGAGATGAGCCCTAAATCATAGTTAGAAAAACCTCCTTGGGTTATGTGGAGAGGATACTCAATTAACAATCCTTCCAACTTTACTGAAAATGTGCACCGAAGTTTCATTTCTATCTAGTTTAATGCTACCTATTGTCTTAGACTGGTACAAACTGGTCTAATACAGAGCTGTTCGTACTTCCTGATGAGAGTGGCTATACACCCATCATTCAGAAATTCCTAAGTACCACGTCGTGGTAACGAAGTAATGAATGTAGAAGTGATAAACTATCACACTAGTCCACTATGGTACAACAACCATAAGACAAGTTATCAGACCTAAAGCGAAATACGAGATAGAAGAATGATGCCAAGAACTCCAACACGCCCTTAAGTAAGCTTTACTGGCCCTAATTAATGGTCAAAACACGTGGTCCAATCAGGTGACACGTCTCTCCCTTCTCCAGATATTAAAGTTGATGGGTCCCAACCATGATATCAACTGTTCTTCTATTAGCCCTTTCACTCAGTATCCATGGCAACATGACGCTCCTTTGAAAATATAGGTGGAGACCAGTTTGAATTACTCAGCTCCGAACACAATAGCTGCGGTTACATCGCCTGGACACGTGCCAGCTTTTCCAAGAATTGAGTTCTAAACTTGTTGATTCTTCTTCCTCGATGATGTGGCAAGGAAAATCTACTGCAAGTTAAATTTAAACGAATGTCGCAAGAATCTAAATTAATATTAGGATATTCAGCCCTCGTTTACAAGTCGTAGTTACAAAGTAATGAAATTATAGTGAGCAAATGATCAAACATGAATTATAATAAAATTACATACGAAGATAAATATCATGACGTAAAAATATATCATACTTGAATTAATTAAATATAATAAAATTACCACAATTACACTGTGACGTCTGGAACGTTACACGACTTCTGGCACATTCAATCTTGATCCAACTCCGTTGTTCCTGTTTGGAAAACATAGTGATAACGTCACGTTAGACCGCAATCTCACAAGTGACTGTATTTCTCTCGCTTGTGCGCACGCAGGTGATGTGGGAAAGACGAGTCCATTTGCTCTATGGTGAGGTAGGTATGTATCCAACGTATGCCATCAGCGACAATATTAGATTCCGTTGCATAGCGTCTCCACAGCAGTGTTGCAACTATCTAAGTTCCAACCCTCGTATGAATCTACCAGAGTGTTTAATACCTACCCTCGCTCCCGAATTAAAGTACCGTCTTGTCACGTCCGTAGATGAAGAGAGATAATTTTCCGCATTGAAGCTATTTTTAACAGACAAACGCCATAAATTTATACCAGAAAACTTGGAGAAGACTGCTATAGTGTACTGCAAGGCAAATTATATAGAGGAAAATTAGGGTGTGCGTTGCAAAAAGAAAGATAAATGTGTATTTAAGTGTGTTTCTTCCCGTTTGTGTGTTTTTCTACATGATTTTCTTACAACCATGTTAATTGATTTATAATGTGTATTAATTAACACACTATGTCTTATGTTGGAGACGTGTGCATGTTGTTTTAACAGCGAACACTTACAGATTGATACGTCTCACAAATTATGCACGGATTGTTTGTACTAGTGGAACAGCCCCGGCATTAAATAAGGTGAATTTTTCATTCAGCTGTGTATTCATGATCATGATTTTAAGTTTTGGTATGGGCGAATTACGTGAGTCTATACCTCTAATATCTAAAAGTTGAATTCTGACAGTTCTTAGAGGGAGGTCCGTTTACTACCTGAAAGGGCGGCATAAAGGGAGTGGGGGGATATGGTTGCCATGGAAACTAGGGTGGGGCGACTGCGGTTGCCATAGAGATAAATCTTCTGACCAGCTCGTCCTGCTTGGAGATGCCAAACCTCTCACTTCTGAGTTAAATCTTGTCGCAAGCAGTTCAGATAACGGAACATGAGACCAAGTCAGTCACAGTCTGGCCAGGTAGTCTACAACAGATCACGCGGTCTGAATGAACGAGGGAACCAGTGAGCCGGAAGGGAGGGGTAAGAGAAAGGAATGCTGGAATGTGGCAACATCGTGAAATGGCGCGTGTAATGCTCCTCCCTCCAGTCCTAGCTGTCAGAATTCATCTTTAGTTATTAGAGGTATAGTAGAGGAATGTTACGTTTGCATTTTATACAAGTGTTTAATAGCATGCAAATAAGTGCATACTTAAATGCATATTTCACCAGTTTTTACAGTATAGTTGCAAGCTTATATACATCCAATGTCTAGTAATGACATTCAGGGAACGGTTAGTGTGTTTAAGTATTGTGAAAGGTAAGTTATTGCTCATGGGACCAGTGCTGCAATAGCACTTCATGGCCCAGTGAGGAAAGCAACGGCTAACTACTGTATCTCATTAATTATGCTTAGTATGCCACTTTTTGGCACCGTCTTCAGTGTTTCGTGATCAGAAGGCCAGCGCTCTACCGTCCGAGCAACTCAGCCCCGCTTGTCCAGACAGAAACATAATATTACTAGAGGATCCGTGCGAGAAATCTCGCATGTTCATAAAGTATGTGGTGCAGTAGCCCCCTGGTGAACTTGAATTTTCAAAATGAGCAATCTGTAGCATATCTCAGAAATTTAACATATTACAGAAGTGAATATATGCTTAATGTAATCTTTGATTTTTTTAAAAAACATTTATTGTATCCACTTGAACGGGAGCAAATACAAATGCATTATTATACTGACGAATGTTACGGAAGTAATTTTTGGTTATACTATCATTCTTTTCTTAACTGTAATTACAGCATATTATAATGATACAAAACAGGCGTCCCAGCGGCGAAAATTTGAAGTGGACAGCAATTATGGCGCGTATTTTCTTACAGCAATAAAATTTGCAAATCGCACACTTCGTACAATTTTTTAAACTCATTTTTAAAAGAAAGTATCGATATTTATGAAATGATAGTGCAATTCGTTACTGATAATTTATATTTTCTTTGTTTTGAAAGCTCATTTGTTACGATCGGTTACTTGCGAGCGCCGCAAAAGGGATCTATACTACTGAAATAACATGTCCTGACTGACTGACTGACTGACTGACTGACTGACTGACTGACTGACTGACTGACTGACTGACTGACTGACTCATCATCGCTGAGCCAAGGGCCAAAACTATTGAACATAAAGAAATGAAATTTTGCGGGTACATTTATATTATAATTTAGGTGCTCACTAAGAGGGGATTTATGTATATTCCATCGCTAAGGGGGTGAAAAGGGGGTGAATTTGTAAAATGAGTGTATCTATATCTCAAGACCTTAACAGTTTAAATACGTGAAAATTAGTATTTGGAATCTTCTTTAAAAATAAGGATGCACGTATTTTTTGTTTTCGGAAAATCCTCTTAAGGGGTGTGAAAAAAGGTGAAAAATTGTGTGAGTACCTTTTATGAGGATACTTATATCTCAAAAACGGAAGATGTTACAGTACCATATTAGACAGTTTTACTTACCACTTAATGTAATCTTTGATTTTTTTAAACATTTATCGTATCCACTTGAACGGAAGCAAGTGCAGATGCATTTGAAACGGAAGGGTGTCCTAGGTGTAAAATATCGTATACTTCAACAATGAAAAAGAAAGATTGATGTCTTAAAATTTGTCTCTTATTTCTCATAACACAGACCAATACTTCACCGAGTTATTAACCACATTCCACGTGTACCACGTTCTAATGAATAATTTATTATTCACATAATATTTGTCTTTTATTTCTTATAAGTAAAGGGAAGTGTTAGAGTGGGTGAATTTTCAAAATGAGCATTCTGTAGCATATCTCAAAAATTTAACATATTACAGAAGTTAAAATCGGTATTTTTAATCTCTTAAAAAATTTATTAGGATAGTGGATTCTCAAAAACTGAAGATATTATAGATATGAAAATTGGTATTTGGAATCTCCTTTAAAAAGAATGAAACACGTACATTTTTTTAGGAAAGTTCACTTAAGGTGGTTGTGAAAAGGACGGAAAAGTGAGTTGAACTCCTTTCATGAGGATACTTATATCTCAAAAACTGAACATGTTACAGACATGAAAGTTTGTATTTGGAATCTTCTTTAAAAATAAAGAAACATGTATTCTTTTGTTTTCGGAAAATCCATCTAAAGGGGTGGGGTGGGTGAAAAGAACTGAAGAGGGTGTTGAATTATTTTTATTAGGATACTTATATATCAAATACTGAAGATGTTACAAACGTGAAAATTGGTATTTGAATCTCCTATAAAAGTAAAGCAACTTGCATAATTTGTTTTTTTGATAATACACTTAAGGGCAAGTGTTAAAAGGGGTGAATTTTTTAAATGAGCATATCTGCAGTATATCAAAAGAACGTACCACATATTACAGACATGAAAACTGGTATTTTTAATCTCCGTTAAAAATAAAATAACATGTATATTTTGTTTTCGGAAAAACAGTTGGGGGAGGGGTTTAATGACTGAAAATGGGTTTATTATTTTTATTAAGATGATGGTATTTCCAAAACTGAAGACATTACAGACGTGAAAATTCGTATCTGGAATCTCCTTCAAAAACAAAGAAACACCTACTTTTTGTTTTCGGAAAAGCCAATTAAGGGGGGGAGATAAATGAATCAAAAATGAGTTGAATTCTTTGTTTGAGGATACTTATATCTCGAATATGAAGGATGTTACGGTCGAGAAAATTGGTATTTGGAATCTCCTTTAAAAATTAAATCACACGTATTTTTGGCGGGGGAGTGGGGTGCAATCAACTTAAGGGGGTATAAAATGAGTTGAATTATTTGCATGAGGATACAAATAAGAAGTGAACTTAAATAACACACCCCTAAATGGGTTTTGTCTGGGGGGTGAGGGATGACGACAAAAATGTGCATTTATATGAAACCGTTTTAATTATGAAGTTAAAATTGCAAATGATATCCTAGGCATTAAATAACATAAGGTTAGAAACAAATTTAACCACTCAGAGTGTTAAATGGGGGTTAAGATCCGAAAACAAATATATTCATTGCTTCCTCCGAAACGGTTTAACGCACGAAGACAAAATACCAATTCCAAATCCTAGGTGTGAAACAAGAAATATTTTTAACGTTACAACCCTAAAGTGTTAAATGAAATTAGCTCGGTAAACGAAATGATTCATCCCTGCAAAACTGTTTGACATACAAAGTTGTAATTTTACGAGAGGGGAGTTCTTTTATGTCCTAGGTGTAAAATATCGTATACTTTAAAATAATTCTCAGAAACACAATATCCATTCTTCCGAAAACCTTTCAGGCACTAACTTATTTTTTTATAAAGGTTAGTCTTCGATACTCTAGATGTTAATAAATATTTTAAAACATTCGCCCTTTAAGAAGTATTCATTACTATTCGAAGTGCAAAATCAAAATTTCACAGGTTGGTCGTTTTAACACCCAAGATAGGCTTTAAAACATTCAAATTCTTCCGTATGATGTTCGAGTGAGTGTTAGATCAGAAAATGAATAACCATTCCCCCAAAAACGTTTGACGTACGAACTGAGGGCGTATTTTACAGGCGCAGCTGACAGTGGACTCTCCAAAATGTAAAACTTGGAATAATAATTTTCAGTTTAAAGCCGTAGCGAAGCAGGGGTATCTTGCTAGTAATATATATGATTTTAACGTAGACTTACGTTCCTCGACAACGGGTACATGGAAAGAAACATTTTAAGACGCTTTTAGTGTTTGGGTAGAAGGCGTATATCCCCGAGAGTACTTAATTTAATTAATTAATTTATTTTAATTTAATTTAATTTAATTTACGACTATGTTTAATGTCTCAATTGACAGATGAAAGATGAACCTGTTGCAAAAAGAAATGAACATCTGAAACGTAGTTTTCATGAAAAAAGCGTTTCGATATGAGGCAAAATTTGTGCTAAATATGTGACGTCACAGGCATACTCTGTTATAAGATGGCGCTGAGTTCACTCGCGCGCTGCGTTGGAGGTTAGCTATTAGTGTGAATAGAGGACTATCGTGCTCAGTTGTATAGAATAACAAATGTAACAATGAGAAAGAAAGATTGATGTCTTAAAATTTGTCTCTTATTTCCCATAACACAGACCTATACTTCACCGAGTTATTAACCACATTCCAAATGTACCATGTTCTATTGAATAATTTATTATTCACATAATGTTTGTCTTTTATTTCTTATAAGTAAGTCATCGAAACTCTCAAAACCCTGCGGCTGTTACAATAGTAACAGCTTACCGCCAGTTTTGTATTTTTTTAATAAGGGCTAGGAGTGGGAAGGAAGCGGCCGTTGCCGTAATTAAGGTACAGCTCCAGCATTTGCCTCGTGTGAAAATGAGAAACAGCGGAAAAGCATCTTCAGGCCTGCCGACAATGGGGTTCCAACCCACTATCTCCCGAATGCAAGGTCACAGCTATGCACGCCTAACCGCATGGACAGCCCGTGCGGCATAATATTATTTACAATAATAATAATAATAATAATAATAATAATAATAATAATAATAATAATAATAATAATAATAATGTTATTTGCTATACGACACACTAACTACTTGTACAATTTCTGGAGACGCCGAGGTGCCGGAATTTAGCCCCGAAGGAGTTCTTATGCGTGCCAGTGAATATACCGTCACGAGGCTGACTATTTGAGCACCTTCAAATACCACCGGACTCAGCCAGGATCGAACCTGCCGAGTTGGGGTCAGAAGGCCAGTTCCTCAAAGGTCTGAGCCATTCAGCCCGGCAACTGCACTTATATAGGTCTAGATGGTGAGATAAGACATTCCAACTCCCTTTTTAAACAATCTCAGCACGAAAAAAAACCCAATACAAATCTAAATTTGATAATTAGAGCTCTCTGAGGCATAGGCTTTTATTTCTTTTAAAAAATTCCTGTCGGTTGACCGAAGTATCACTACTATTGTCGTGTAATACAAACGTACGTGCTACATCTGCTTAACGGCTGCTGTTATACATTAAGCGGTCATAAAGTTGTAATTATATATGTCTGACATCACTTAGGAGTTTGCTCCAGTTTGGTAGACCGCTAGAAAAAGGAACAAAAGAGTTACTCTAATATACCCATTATGCTGCCCGCAGTCTGTCATTAGTTCCCGCTGACGAGTTAGCTTAACGAATTAATAACCTTCAATATGGAAAGATATTAAACTTATTATCTTTTTAAGTAAGTTTCTCTAATAATAATAATTGGTTATAGACTTCAGTTTAGAAGGGCTCCTTCTCTTGCTCTTTGTGTTTGCGTGTGGTACGTAGCAGGTATGTACGTAAGTTGGTAAGATTCTTTGGACTTAAACAATTTTGATTTACAATGGATTAAAATATTCCTTAACATATTTTCTTTCGAGAAGTACGAGCTTTATTGAATGGAACGCGTTTTCTACACAGTATTCGTGTTGAAACAACTGGAGGAGTCTGATAATTGCATTGGCATAGCTGCTGAATTTCCATTCAGAGATGGTCGAGGTTCGAATTCCGGTGAGTCCTAGGGTTGGATTTATACTTGAAATATCACGGGACTTCAATTAAAGCATCTTCCCTTAAACCTCGTACGAAACTCAAAACGAGCCCCGGTGTTTTCAACGAGTCTAGAAGTAAACTGAAATGAGAAATATAATAATAACAAGAGGACTCGTGCTGCTCCAGAGCATTCGTTATAAATAGTTCAGATAACTCGTCTTGATATGTCTGTCTTAGTCGTATTGTTTCTCCTGCTCTTTTCGATGGTTTTATGAACATTTAATAAGAACCGCGTTATGGTATGCTGCAGTTCGTGGTCGGAATTCATCTATTTGATAAAAATCTATTCATATATTCGTTTCTTTTGCCCTGCAGTTCTTGATGTAAAGCTTGGCATTTTATCGTTGAAGGCAATGATATTTTTAATCGCAGTTCTTCTATATACATAGGTTAGTCTCAAAGTAGCGTTTTTTGTCAGGAAGAGACCCTTTTTAAGATACATGGCTTTCACTGTTTCTAGTGTGGCTAGGTTATCCTTCGATAGGTGTTTCCAGATAAGGTCTAAGGCGTATGTAATGATGGGGTCTGTTTGAACGTAGACTGATTTAACCCAGCAACATGTAAGTTATTTGGAAGCTGGGAAAGGTTAGAGAATCAAGGAATATCTAGCAGGGAATAGTATTCTTCCGCGATCAGAAGGAGTTTATGCTCTCTGGCTTGACATGTAGTAATCAAACATGGATGCTTGCAATGACATTAGTAAGGATGAAAAAATCACATATATCAGAATATTAATGAAAGTGTTAGTCGCTTAGCAACCTGCTAAGTACAGAATGTATTGCGGGTTAGGGTAAGCTTTCGCCAGCAAAATGACTTGATTTTATGATTACTCAAATTTGGCTGAACTTAGAGATCTATCATTGTCTCATGATTCACCGGCAGGTAATTCCGGAGAGAATAAAACAAAAACGAAGCAGATCGGTCCAGTAGAACGGACGGACGGATTTTCCAAATCTGCTTTTCTTTTCTTTTTTTTTTTTTTTTGCTAGTGGCTTTACGTCGCACCGATACAGATAGGTCTTATGGCGACGATGGGAGAGGAAAGGCCTAGGAGTGGAACGGAATCGGCCGTGGCCTTAATTAAGGTACAGCCCCAGCATTTTCCTGGTGTGAAAATGGGAAACCACGGAAAACCTTTTTCAGGGCTGCCGACAGTGGGGTTCGAACCTGCTATCTCCCGAATACTGGATACTGGCCGCTCATAAGCGACAGCAGCTATCGAGCTCGGTAAAATCTGCTTTTAGTAAACTCTTTTAATATATAGATAATAATGATGATAATAATAATAAGTGGCCTCAACTGCCCAGTTACAGACCTCCTGAAGTACAGTAGTACTACATAGGTGGCCTGCTTATTAATTTTGACTTTGCGATGATTTTTTTGCTGTCTGGCAACGTAAGTGGACTTCTACTGGACATTTCCCATGACTAAGTTAATTTAAATTTGATAGCTGATACTGAGTGTGAAACCCGCTAACATACCAATGAGTTGAAGTACCAAGATTTTTGACCTCCCTTCAAAACTCGACTACCTTGGCCGGAATCAAATCCGCGAACTTGGGGTCGTGAGTCCGAGACTATACCACTGATACACCGAGGTAGCTTGGATAAACTGAGGAAATATTTTGTCTGTGTTGTAACATCTTATCCCATTCCGAGCAGTTAAAAAGGTAACGTCTGATATCATTTTCGATAGGCTATATATTTGAAGTTAACCAACATTGAACGAGTTCAATACTTACATGGCTCTCGTCGTACGCTTTTGTCAAGTAAAACAGGGAAAAGTAATCTTCTGATGAGTGCATTTACTTTGTGCTTCATGAAACTAAACGTGGCTTATACAGCCCATTAGGCACCTGAGCTTACCAGGATCGCTGCTACCCAGCTATAAAGGCTGCAGGAAATGGGGACTTTCACTACCGCGTTGTCTCATAAAAGGAATCTAGGTTATCATGGTACATGGGTGTGAATATGTGTTCTGAATCACCATGGAATAGAATAACATTATCACTCTTACTGCTAGAATTCTTCCTTAATCTTTGCTTTGAAGCGTGTCCTCTTTGGCACTGTTTCTCTTGGGAGTTCTTGCCCCCGTTTCTTCCTCAGTACGATTCATTTCTGGCTCTGGAGTTTAACACTGTTCAAAAGTGTCCCCATCAATCAGTCATGAATAATAATATTTTGTGTTTTGCCATTTCAAGAAAACAAGGTGAAATTCTTTTACGTTTCGCAGATAAGTGTGCTCCGCGTCTTCAGACTGTTCACCAGGCAGACTTCTCTAATGGAGAAACGTAAAGAATTTCACTTTGTTTTCTTGACACGGCATAAACCGAATTATCATGTCAACAGTTACAGACCATAAATAGTCCATTTAAACCAGAGCTTACCGGGCGAGTTGGCCGTGCGCGTAGAGGCGCGCGGCTGTGAGCTTGCATCCGGGAGATAGTAGTTTCGAATCCCACTATCGGCAGCCCTGAAGATGGTTTTCCGTGGTTTCCCATTTTCACACCGGGCAAATGCTGGGGCTGTACCTTAATTAAGGCCACGGCCGCTTCCTTCCAACTCCTAGGCCTTTCCCATCCCATCGTCGCCATAAGACCTATCTGTGTCGGTGCGACGTAAAGCCCCTAGCAAAAAAAAAAAACCAGAGCTTCTCAGACTATTGTGAGATTGTACCCCTCACTCATGGCTAAAAGTTCAATGTACCCCCACGAAAAACTGCCGAAATGATAGGCTAAAACCATATGAGTACGTGGTTAATTATTAAGGCATTTATGATTGATCATAAGCCATTCTTTTAAGTACACTTGGTAAATAAGATGAGATTGTTAAATTAAATACATTTTTATACATATCACGAGAAATTTAAGAGTTTGAGTCTGTATCAAGTATAATACAATAATAATGAAGTTTTTTTTAAAACCTGCTTTACGTCGCACCGACATAGGTAGGTCTTATGGCGACGGTGGGATAGAAAATGGCTAAGAGTGGGGTGGCAGTGGGCATGATCTTAACTAAGGTACAGCCCCAGCACTTGCCTGGTGTGAAAGTGGAAAACTACGGAAAACCATATTCCAGGCTGTCAACAGTGGGGTTCGAACCCACTATCCCCCGAATGCAAGCTCACAACTGCACGACCCTAAACGCACGCTTTTTTACTCGGTAATAAAGTAACACACGATACCCGTTTGTATTAAAGTTTCCCAAAACTCTAGATCTTAGCTGCAATATCAGATTAATAAATAAGGATGTGTGTAGCTGCATGGTGTGACACAGTTTTCTGATGTATCCAGGAGAAATTTACAAGCGAATCGTGGCACCACAAATACCTACAGTGGCTCAAATATGTATTGGTCTGTCGAGATATGCTACATATGAGGACGAGGAATCTAAGGGAATGATGATAAAATTGACATATACTAGAATCCTTGATTATTATCATCTTGTGTAACATGTACATTCTAAGAGAAACATAATTCTCCGATGTCCATATAACTAAAAAACAATAACTTAAATCAATCATTTTCACTTGCAACCAAAAGAGTATTGGTCTGAATTAACGTAACACAGTTTCTCGATCTTTCGTGAACGTTTCAGTACTTGGTAGGTTCTTATTTCCTCTTTATAATGTCAGCTAACCTATTTGGCATCGATCGTACCAAGGTTTCCGTAGTTTTCTTTGGTATGTTATTCCATACGGTGAGTAAGGCTTCTTTCAAGTCAGTTTTGTTTCATATTGCATGATTTCTCACGTTTTACTCCAAATAGTGCCACAAATTCTCGATGGGTTTGATGTCGGGAGATTGTGGTGGAGTTTCCATCCAACGCGGTGTATTATATAACAGCCATAGCTTCGTGTTCAGGGCTGTGTGTTTGGGGTCGTTATCTTGCGTAAACGTATACTTTACTGAGAGTCCCATTTTTTGTACACTTGATGGAAGATGTGTCTTGAGGATGTTAATGTATGCTTTGTGATCTATAGTCCCTTCAATAAAAGCTAATTCACCTACACCATTCGCACTCATGCAACCCCACACCACTAGGGAACCACCTCCATGTTTCACAGTAGATGTCTGGTTCTTCTCTTCAAGTCCAGAATTCGTCCTCCTCCACACAGTCACTTGTCTGTCTGACCTGAAGAGGGTAAATTTACTCTCGTCAGTAAAAACGACTGTCTTCCAATCCTCATAGCTGTCATTTCTGTGCTCTGTAGCGTACGCAAGTCTCTTCTTCCTATTAGCCGTACTGATGTACGGCTTTCTACGGGCTGTTCTGCCCGCATATCCTCTTTCGCATAGCACATTTCGGATGGTTTCAGATGACACTTGCACTCCTACATCTTGTTGTAACGCAGCTGCTATCTTCGGCGCACTTAGCTGAGGATTTTGGGCCACTTTAAACACAATTTGCCGTTTGTCTTGTACTGATAACTTTGAGGGACGGCCACTTCTTGGTCTATTTTATATTGTTTTTGTTCTTTTGTACCTGTACACAATATTTTTAACAGTTGTAACAGCTCTTCCAATAATTTCACTTATGTCCTTGAAGGATTTACCTCTTTGAAATAGTTGCACTTACAATCCTCTTTTCTTCCACGTTTGTTTCTTTCATTTCCCTTCCCATTGTTAGCTGAACACGGGAACTGTGCTGAATATTACCTTCCAACGTGTCAGCACAGACACAATGAGCCAGAGTTGCGACAGACAGCACGATGTCACGATGATATTGTGTACTAGACCAATACTTATTTGGTGCGTAATGACGCACGCCGTTGTATTACTGGTCTGTCTGCAAACAGCGTGAATCTTCTTGGCTCCATATTCAACCTACTGATGTAATTGACTGTCCTAAATATCTACATACTTGTAATTCCATTATATGCACCATTATTTGTACCATACAGTTCCGTTCATACCACGGCTATGGGCAGACCAATGCTTCTTTGAGCCACTGTATTTAACTTTCTTCTTATTTATTTCCATATTTCAATTTTTCTTCATTTTTTCCCTAAAGGCTGCTCGCGTACCCCATTAAAAGTCTCGGGCGTAAAACAGTTTGAGAACCACTGTTCTAAACCGAGGTGTTACAATATTATTTCGAAAAATAAAACAGTTAAATAGTCTCACAACGTATGTCATATCCATTAAACTTGATGTGGTGAGATGGAGAGAGAGGAGAAGCTGTCGGCAGGGATGCCACTGTTGAATAATCCAGAGAATACAAAACATTTTCAACTTCCCCGTAGAATATTCCAGTATTTCAAATGTAACACAGGTTCAAATGTACCTGATTCTTCACTATATTTATACCATATTTTACACTTAAATTGATGAAAATTATAACTCCTCTTTTCCTCAGAAAGGGGAATGTACCGATATTTTTCATATTCATTTAGTTACTTTTCAAGGAAAATTATTTTTCCCGTTACACTTAAACCCATGAAAAGTCTAAACATTCTTAAATATGAGTAATACCTAATGTTCGTATGTCAAGGAAAAGTCACATTTCTTTCCTGAGCTCACTTCACCCGAAATCTGAAATATAACTGTGAATGATGGGTCCTTGACCCCGTTTAAAGTAAGTTTATATTGCATATAAACACACATTTCAGCCACTTTTATTGCTTTGGTCATGTTTTTCTCATTTTAGTGATAAAAGGTCATATTTGTTTATATTTTGAGCATATTTGTTTAAATTAAGGGGCTGCCTGGCCGAGGCGGTAAAGGCGTGCTCGGTTCGCCCCGAAGGACGTGGGTTCGAATCCCCGTCAGGAAGTCGTAAAATTTAAGAAACGATATTTCCACTTCCGGAGGTGCATATGGCCCTGAGGTTCACTCAGCCTACACCAAAAGTGAGTACCAGGTTAATTCCTGGGGGCAAAGGCGGCTGGGCTTAGAGCTAACCACTCTACCCCATCACGTGCCGCGGTTAACAACGGTGGAAGCCCAGACCATCTTAAACGAAACACTGAGAAAACCTGAAATTCAATCAACATTACGTCTCCCAAAGTCAACTATTCCTCCCAATAAACGTTGCACACACTTTCTCTGAACATATCAAACATGCAGTTTATTAAACACTCTTAGCACAGGTAATTTATTCTCTCTTCTGGATGACGGCCGTTTTTTTCTTGTTGTTCCTTTCTAATCTGTCTTCAGTGGAATCCTCTAGAGATTAATATAGTTTGATGATCATTACTCTACATTCTCGTATCAACAGGAGATTCAGCTAAGTCCCAGGGGCACTCGTCAGTACTTAAGGGTTAATTAATAAATACAACGACATACATGAGTCTGCTACAATATCTGTCCTCAAGGCTAATAATGGTCAAATTATCATGGTGAACTGACCTCCATAGAAGATAGAAAGGTCACATAAATAAAGTAAAATAAATTGTATAGAATAACGGGTTTTTTTCTTTTAAGATATCATTATCACTCTATGCTAGTAAGAAAATAACCTCTTCGATATTTATTTGTAGAATATAATGCCTTCTTCTTTGTGTACTGTCTTCTTTCGAAGGTTAGCGATTATAATAGCTAAATGTATTCTGGGTATTGCGGCAAGCAAATGTTCTTCTGTATTTCTCTGGTTATCAGTCCCTTGGGTTCTTTAGCTATAACGTTCTGCTTCAGCCAGGCCCCATTATTTTCCCTCGCTTCACTAGTTGCAATTTTATTGTACTTATCGTTACGCGTCAATCGTGTACTGGAAATATTCAATTTTCCGCATTTTGATCCAGAGCAATTTTTCTGTTTTCTTACATAGCCTATCTATCGCCTCGGCATTGCTCACTTTCTCCACCCACGATATGGATAGATACATGGTTTTTTAACTGGCAAAATTAGAAACACGTTTCTCTGTCTTACACTTGATGCGTGTCCGGCTACATAGCTAAATAGTTAGCATGTTGGCCTTTGGTCACAGGGGTCCCGGGTTCGATTCCCGGCAGGGTCGGAAATGTTAACCATCATTGGTTAATTTCCCTGGCACGGGGGTTGGGTGTATGTGTTGTCTTCATCATAATTTCATCCTCATCACGACTCGCAGGACGCCTAAGGGCGTCAAGTCAAAAGACCTGCACCTGGCGAGCCGAACATGTCCTCGGACACTCCCGGCACTAAAAGCTATACGCCATTTCATTTGTTCATATTACTTGATCAGTGAATACATGAAAAACATAAAATACGAAACCTAAAAAAAATTACTTTGCTAATGTGCTATCTTACAGTACACCGTGAAATTGCCAGCGTTTCACCTCAGTGTGGCAGTGGGCTCGTCAGTCGAATTGCCACACCCTCTTTCGAAGACGCTGGTGACTAGTCCGTCGTTGAGACACCGTTACAAGCTTCCTTTGTAGGACAATGCAGGGAAGGTGTTCTAGGGGATATATATCATTTTAATGGAAAACATACAACAGGGAACATGTCTTCAGTTACAGTATACGTAACAAATTTAAAATGTAACAGTATATATACTACGTAATTGTGTTAATGATGATGATCATGATAATGAGATTAGGTTCATGACAATGAGAAATTAAGAAATGAACACAATAATGGCAAGAATGGTAACAACGTCGTATAATAATAGAAAACTTAATTACATTCTTTCTTTATTCATCCGCTTACCCTCAGCGAGGTATCCCACCTATACCGCCTCAAGGACAGTGTTCTGGAGCGTGAGACTTTGGGCCGGGTTATACAACTTGGAACGAGGACCAGTACCTCTCCCAGACAGCCTCACCTGCTATACTGAACAGGGGCCTTGTTGGGGGGGGGGGGCGGGGGGAAGATCGGAAGGAATAGACAAAGAAGGGGAAAGGAAGCGGCTGTGGCCTTAAGTTAGGTACCATCCCGGCATTTGCCTGTAGGAGAAGTGGAAAACCACGGAAAATCACTTCGAGAATGGCTGAGGAGCGAACCCGACCCCCCCCCCTCCAATCAGTTGACCCACCCTCCGAGGCTTAGTGAACCTTCCAGCCCTCGTGCCACTTTTCGAATTTCGTGCCAGAGCCGGGAATCGAACCCGGGCCTCTGGGGGTGGCAGCTAATTACACTAACCACTACATCAGAGAGGGGACAACTATTACTGCCGGTATATAACCTTTTAGTGCCTAAATCATGAGCCTGTGCTGATGGAAAAAAGTGTCGCTTGTTACAGCCGAAATCTAGCTTTGTATTATTCACGCCATTCTGTTATAAGGCTACTCATTGCATATTCTCTGAAGTGGTTATTGTGACTAGCTATTTTCACATGTTCGCAGTAGAACGTAAATGAATCTCATGTTTTTGCCTGTTGAGTATTGATTTTTAATAATGAAAGAAAATGCAATATCCAACAGGTAAAAACACTAATATTGATTATCAAGGATGCTGTTTACAACTTTGTACATAAATATCATATCGTATAATTCTCTACGTGATTTAAGAGATTTGAAATGGGCATCTATGAGGAGACATTCGTAGCTTACATTCAAAGGAAATTCACCAAATTTTCTCAAAAGTTTCTGGACTTTTTCTATGATTTCGATACCTCTGTTGTTACATGAGTCACGTATAACAGTCGCGTATTCATGTCTAAAGCCTACTAATGTATTGCAGAGTGTAATAATTGCTGTTATTCCATTAAACGGTTTTACATTACGGATGAAGAATTTGAATAAAAACTTGCCTTTGGATATTATATCAAAAATGAAGATATCGGCACATGGAAAGCAGAAGAGTAAGGAGTAGAAGAAAAGAATTCCTGACTTAAGTATCAAAGTGTGATCGGTCTTAAATACGGTTAATCTACAAAGTATTCAATAAAATGTAGACCTCCAGGAGAAGAGAGGGTGTCAACGGATAAAAGACAGAAAAAGAAGAAAGTGAGACCTGCATCATAAAATACAAGGCTACAGCAGTTTAATTAGAAAAAGAACCTGTTTATTTTAGTAACAAAGTAACATGTTCAAGACAGGTACGTGTAATGTGATGTAGCTTATCTGAACGGGTTAAATGATACGGACAAATACAAGACGTTCTTTGATAGATGTTGATGGAAATATAGTAAGAAATTGTGTACATATTGAAATAATAATTATATTTGGCTATAATTATAAGGGAACTCGACTTACAGAACTCAACTACTTGTTGGCCTTGCAAACACTTTAGGTTGATATCAATAACATCAGTAATGCAGGTTGCTTCGATAAATTGAGAGATGCCGTATATGTATATCTAGATCCTTTAAGTGCAAATTTTTAAAAAAAGTAGACGGACAAGAGTAACAAAACCATATAAACGAGGATGTGATGGGCAATTAAACAACAGGACATAGCAAAGAAAGTAACTGCTTAGTAGCATTACACAAACTGTGTTACCGAGCTCGATAGCTGCAGTCGCTTAATTGCGGTCAGTATCCAGTAATCGGGAGATAGTGGGTTCGAACCGCACTGTCGGCAGCCCTGAAGATGGTTTTCCGTGGTTTCCCATTTTCAAACCAGGCAAATGCTGAGGCCGTACCTTAATTAAGGCCACGGCCGCTTTCTTCCCATTCCTAGTCCTTTCCTATCCCATGGTCGCTAAAAGACCTATCTGTGTCGGTGCGACGTAAAGCAAAAGAAAAACTGTGTTTTGTTTTATTTTGTTTAACTACCTCATGTAACTTAGGTTTTGGTGATGATGAGGTAGGAAAGGACTAGGACTAGGAACGCAGTGGCCGTTGGTCATATTATGAGAGTGTGGAATGAGAGATCTCGCCAGTCGTGCAATTTTAACATACGCCCTTCAAAAAAGATCAACAACTAAGTGCTTAAGGTAACTACGATATATGGTACACCATACCTGTAAGATTTAAAATCACACAAAACCAGAGTATTCAGAAACAGTTAAATTGGCAATTCGTAGAAGTTTTATTCTCACCTTGATGATAGTGAATTCGCAAATCAAATCTTCATAGTTATCGTTTTTCATTTGATATCAGACAAGCCGCTCCTCATTACAGATTATGGTTAACAATGACAGGAACCAAGCGAGTTGGCCGTGCGGTTAGGGTCGCGTAGCTCTGAGCTTGCATTCGAGAGATGGTGGTTCGAATCCCACCGTCGGCAGTCCTGAAGATGGTTTTCGTGTTTTCGCATTTTCATATCAGGAAAATGCTGGGTCTGTACCTTAATTAAGGCCACGGCTACTTCCTTACCAATCCTAGCCCTTTCCTATACTTTCGTCACCGAAAGCCTTCCCTGTGTTAGTGAGAGACGTTAAACCACTAGAAAGAAAAACAAGGAACACCGACATTTCGCTAGCTAGTAGCGATATCTCGAGAAACAGAACTGTCTTACTGAGAGGGGATAATAATGTTAAGTATGAAATGTACTGTTTATTTCTTAGCTGTTAAGAAAGTGTATTACTTCTCATTATAATAATTCAAAACATACAAAAATAAGGTAGGTGTATCAAATAAGGCCCTCTGGGACCTCTGTATTTTAATGGCGAATATTGGAAAGATTTATGTGTGGTATTAACACTTCATTTAGTTCTCCATAAGAAAAAAAATATTCCAATCATCTTCAAAATTTCAGTTGTGACAGTTATTTTAAAATCGGTTGCTATGTGTGCCTTATTAAAACCAAGGTTTCTAAATAAGGCCCGGTGATTATATTTGCTTCAAAACTGAAAATGGAAAGAGTTGAATTCAAACTTCCTTTTTGTTCGTAGAAATAAACCAGAAAATGATTACTAACATAGTTTTGGAACAAAAGTATTGGCAATACTAAAGTAGAATTGCAAACAAAAACGAAGTATTTAGAAGTGAATAATGTACAAACATCTAAAACTAAGCTTTAAAAATCAAATATTAATCGAGCATATGAACTGAAAGTATGATGTAAGTTTAAGCTTGTTGAATATTCGATTTAAATGTTTTTTTATCATCAGGACACACAAAGAGATCACTGTGCAAGTTCATCGTACACGTATTCCTTGCAGATGGTGCACAGTAGCACGTCGACTAGCCTGCTGCCATCTTGACAAACTTTACAGTACCATGATTCTTTTCTCTTGTTTTTGTTTTGGCTTTTGGATGACACTGGGTCCTGAATATCTTTCATCAACTGGACAAGATCTTGTGTTCTGACGCGTGGTTCTCTTCTACTTTTGTTTCGAGGTGCTAGTTTCCAAAGCTAAACTAGTTTTCTGGATATATTTCTCTGAGAACAAAGTTTTCTGAAGTATCATTTGCTTTAGCATTTATAGCCGGACGACGTGGCGTTGTCTTTTTTGCTAGTTTTGGGGTAGACAATATGTCATGAAAACTCGTAATGCCTCCAGTGGATAATTCAATAGCTTTCTTAAGAACATTATTAACCTCAGTGGCCTTCGGAGTTCATTCCTTACTAGCCACTGTTGATGCTAATTAAATGACTTCATATGGGTTATCAATTTCTCTCTATTCTTCAGATGATAGGTCGAATATGTCATCGTTAGGAACTGGATTAACGGGTCACTCCGTTAACAATTTCAGGCTCGGGTATAGCTTGAGGGTTGAAAAGAATAATTCCTGGTTCCCTGAAACGAGATGTTAAATTCATTTCTGTCATTGCTCTTGCCCAAGAAGTTGAAAACATTGCACCAAATGAATATTGAATTTTCACGGCCGCATTGTAATCGAAACAGACTTTCAACCTATTAGGTCGTGTTACGTACATTTAGTACGTGTTGAATTTTTAGAATTTTCAACCTACTTCACTAAAGTACTGTATTGTACTTGTCGTTATCGATCCCTTTTCGATCATCTCAGAACAAGCACTTTCCGCTAAGTTGTTACCCCATTCTTCTGTATGCCTTTTCCCTTTGAAAATAATCATAGGTGATATAATTTGAACTGCGACATTTCCGAAGCCTAATATTGTGATATTCTCATCATGTTCAGGTGAACTCTCTTAGCTCCCTTTTGTGCAAACACGGGTTTTTTTCCTGTGAAGCGGCAAGCAACATTCCTTCTCATGAACATTATAAATATTCAGTGGTTTTACCATAAAGTCCTTCTAAATCGTTACTTTTCTCTCTTTAAAATAATCACCATCGGTGAAATTGTTAGAGTTTGGAATCCCTGCCTACATTCATAATTTGATTTCTTCGTCTTGCTGCCTCGGTATTGCACCTAAGGAAAGTCTTAACAATGTACTACCAGCTTGTTTATTTGTCTTGTTGACGAGATTTGGAATATTATTTACTTCACAGAATGTGTACACAGATCTCTTTAAAATCTTACTCGTAAGCGGTAGCCTACCCCTACGTCAGCCAATCTGAAAATTCTGCGACAAAGATAATTTTCTTGTCCTGAGGAGCTACCAATTTTCTTCTAGCGATTTCCACTTTCGAGGTGGTTACGCAATGTTCTACTCAGAATTTTGTATTCTTCGGTAACTGTTCTTATACCCACCACACCGGTGACTGCATCTAATCGGCGATAAAATGCGAAATTTAATTCAAAATGCTATTGCCCCTATTGTTTATTTCGAAAAAATAAGACGTATGGACAATAAATTGGCTTAAAACTAGTCGTAAACACACTCAAGAGAATAGAGCAACTTTTTAGAATTCAAAAATGTCCAAAATCGCCAATGCAGAACGCCAAAAGTGTTATCGACCGTTTCAAATTAATGCGGGCTATTGTCGTGAGGTGAGCTCCGCGGTATTGGAACCGCAGAGTACCAGTTTGAGATTTCACTCTTCTTCTTCCTCCTCTTCCTGGCCTTTTCCCACGTATCTGGGACCGGCCACTTTGTACGAATTTAGCCTATTTTTATGGCCGGATGCCCTTCCTGATGCCAAGCTCATGTTTGTAAGTATTTATTTCTGCTACAAGTGGCTTGCAACGGTGGCAGCATAAAATGCACATTAACAAATCAGTACACAGTAAAATTAAATGAATAAACTACACTGTACGTATTCTGGATATCAAGCGAAGATAAAAGTAATAATGGTAATGACTCCTTATGTAAAACTGATATTAAAGATATTACCAATAATACTTATGTTAACGATAAATATGAAAAACATTAATATAAACCTATTAACTTAGTAAATTCAGAATTAAATTAAACCACCGTATTTCCATAATGATAATAGTAATAATAGGAATCATAATATATTATTATTATTATTATTATTATTATTATTATTATTATTATTATTATTATTATTATTATTATTATTATTATTATTATTATTATTAACAAATACATCGCAACTAGGAAATACACCGGTGGTAATGATCACCTACATTAGTGTGATAATAAAGTAAAGTTAAAATATATTTACCCAACAACGACAACAACAACAAATGTATAACAAGCAATTCCATGGAAAGAAAATATTAGAAGAAATACTACTAGCGTAACATCCTAAATCCAGTATTATCATGTACAAATTCACACAAAACTTAAGCATTTCCAGTGCTTAACACTACGCCTTATGATACTCTTGGTTAAGCTTTTCTTTTTTAAATGCTATTTGTTCGAGGAGTCGACTTAGAAAGATCCTCTGCCCCTAATTGCACCATATGTGAGGAACCTGCGTGTATTTTGTAAGTGGCGGAAGTGTAAAGTGTTGAATGTGGGGAAAGGAACGTTAAGGACGACACAAACACCCAATCCCCAGGCCAGGGATATGAATAATTTACAATTATAAACCCTGATCCGGCCGGGAATCCAACCCGGGGCCGCAGGGTGACAGGCGGATGCGTTGCCCCCTACTTGGTTGAGCTTACTACTAGCTTAAAATTACAACACCGTCATACACAAATTCACGCGTACCTAAGTATTTCAAAATTGTATACTATGATACAGTAGATTGAGCGGTCCAATTACTATTAGCTTAGCATTGTAAATATAGTAGGTTCATATACAACTTCCCACATAGGCCTACCTTCAATAATTCAGATCCCTTAATACTAGAATTAAAAGTGGGCATATGGAGGGATGTATTCACTATTGCGTGTTTTTGTGATGGTTGGTAGTGTAGTGAGTTGTGTTTTCATGACTATGTATGTCACCAGTCAAGTCAACTAATCAGAGGAATTAATGAGACACGATTAAAATCTCAGGTCCAGCCGGGTATCGAACCTACAACAATCTGAATTGAAGGCCACTGCGATAATAATTCAGCAAAGGATCTGTACCTAGTTGGAAAATTCAATGTCGATACCAAACTGGAATTACAAGTTCTGAGCTTCATGAAAACTCCATTTCAACCTACAGTAGATTAATTGCATCTAAGCTTCCATGACTCGGAACGGAACTAATAGAAATTTAACTATCGCCCATAATACTGCTGCCGTTTTCTTACCGCACGCTATCTCTCCTATACCAGACCCATTGTACGTCGACTTAGTCTTCATGATGTGTAAATACGTTTAAAATTAAGAAATAAACTGTTAGAAATAAAATTTCCAACCTGCACTGACTAAATACAGTTTGTTTCACTCAGCATAATTATTTTTCTTTCTTTCTTTCTTTCTTAATCGGTTTACCCCCCAGGGTTGGTTTCCCGTTGGACTCAACGAGGGATCCCACTTCTACCGCCTCAAGGGCAGTGTCCTGGAGCTTGAGACATCGGGTCTAGGGATACAACTGGGAAGGAGGACCAATAACTCACCTAGGCTGTCTCACCTGCTATGCTGAACAGAGACCTTGTTGTGGTTAGGAAGATTGGAAGGGATAGACAAGGAAGAGGGAAGGAAGCGGCCGTAGCCTTAAGTTAGGTTCCATCCTGGCATTTGCCTGCAGGAGAAGTGGGAAACCACGGGTGAGGTGGGAATCGAACCCATCTCTACTCAGTTGACCTCCCCGAGGATGGGTTGACCCCATTGCACCCCTCGTACCACTTTTCAAATTTCGTGGCAGAGCCAGGAACCGAACGCGGGCCTCCGGGGGGTAGCAGCTAATCACGCTAACCACTACACCTGCTGTAGTGCCATTTTATGTCTTATATTTGAACTTCAAGCTGGTTTATAGCCAGCAGAACTTTGTCCTCCGTGGAATAAAGATGGAACATCAGTCAAGATGACGGTCAGGGCTTGTATTGGTTCATTACCAATTGTAATAGGTAGTTTAAGTAAAGGCCATGGACGAAATCACATCTATGTTGTTATTTTCAATATAACAATAATACTATTTGCTATAAATTTTGTTCCAAGTGCATGTTCACGATTTCTCTTCTGTTATTTACAAACATGAGACATACTTACGGATTATTTTCCATTGTATCACTTGCAATTCATACATTATTATTAAACCTTAAGTTACTACAATAAAATATTTTGTTAATAGATGAACTCATTTGCACACTTGCATATGCTATTGGTTCAAGTCTTGTATACCATGAAATAAACCCAAAAGTTATTTTCTTCTCTGCTGAAAAATTACTGATTCATTAGTTGCATCCTTATTTCGGGAAGGTCTTTAAATATTGTTAAAAAAAATAACAAATACTTTCTCTTGAATAATTGGGTTCATTTTGTGGCCTTTCAGTTGGCGATTTTCAGTACAATTTAATTTTAATTTATGTCGAAAACAATTCCGGTGTAAATGGATTAAGGATAATAATAACAAGAAGAAGAAGAACGGGTGAGTTGGCCGTACCGTCAGGGGCACGCGGCTGTGAGCTTGCATCCGGGAGATAGTGGGTTCGAATCAAACTGTCGGCAGCCTTGAAGATGGTTTTCCATGGTTTCCCATTTTCACACCAGACAAATGTTGGGGTGTACCTTAATTAAGGCAGCTTCCTTACAACTCCTCGGCTTTTCTTATCCCATCGTCGCCATAAGACCTATCTGTGTCGGTGCGACGTAAAGCCACTAGCAAAGAAGAAAAGTTGATTTGTTGATGCTGCTGAGACATAGTGGTCAACAGTCGTGTGTCTTTGGTCTGTCCAGACACCAATGTGGCTGTCACTAGTCGGTACTGGTGAATTTCGGATCGGGAAGGAAATCAGCTTGGCCAATTCAATGATTAAGACACTGCCATTCATATAGTGTTCTTCCAGAAATTCACAGAATATGTTTTTTAGAAGGAACGGGAACGAGATTTAACTTACGTTTATTAATTTCTCTCAAATTTGTTATATGAAGATGAAACATCGACTTTCAGTCCCTCAAAGTAGACAATCGACGATAAGCTTGTATGCTAAGGTAAGGTAAGGGTTGTTCTGCCCGAAGGCAGGTCCGAACCTCCGCAGAGGTATTCCTGAGCCGGAGTTTACGTGCGGTAGGTTGGCCAGTTATTTTTCGCTCCTCCATTTCCTTACCCCCCACCAACAGCGCGTGGCAACCCATCCAACTCCTGACCACGCCCAATGTTGCTTAACTTCGGAGATCTCACGGGATCCGGTGTTTCAACACGGCTACGGCCGTTGGCCTTGTATGCTAACCTTTATAAATTGGAAGCTTATGTACGTAAGTCATCTCATTTCAATCATACAGTTAATTCTAAAATTACCGTCATTATGAAAGTACTACAATAATTGCCCGTTGAAGACTGAATACTGCAACTGTGACAGAATAACCAGTTACACTCCACTTTTCTAACATAGCATCAGGCAGGATACGTATTAGCTTTATGAGGCTTGACAGACCCGTGAGATTTATTATCTGTATTTTTGATCTCTTCCCATAATCGGATATTTTATCTCAACCGGTCGGAAGTTTTTACTTAACGTCTAAGGAACGAAGCAGTCCTTGATTATTAAGGTTCTTTAGAGAATGAGTTCGAATCCCACTGTCGGTGGCCCTAAAGATGGTTTTCCGTGATTTCCCATTTTCACACGAGGAAAATGCTGGGGCCATCAAAGACACCAAGTGCCGAGGTTACGGATAGTGGGAGCTTTTACCTTAAACCCATCCCAAAGCCTTCATGGCCTGTACTGGTGATGACTTTGCTTTTTTTACTCCTTTTTCCTAATAAATACGCAATAGATAAATGATTGGAAAGGAAAAAAAAACACCACAGCTCGTCCAGTTCTAGAGTCTTTAAACATGTCAAGACGACTGCTATCCACACAGATGGCTATATACGAGTATAATGGAATGATATATGTCACCTGGCTCCCTTATTCCCATTGCTTGGCATTCAGGAATGGGTTCAGTGACTCTCCTGTCAGAATGTCCTGAATTGTACATAACCGAGATCGGTAGTTGCAGTCGCTTAATTGCGGCCAGAATCCAATATTCGGGAGATAGTGGGTTCGAACTCCACTGTCGGCAGCCTTGAAGATTGTTTTACGTGGTTTCCCATTTCCACACCACGCAAATGCTGGGGCTGTACCTTAATTAAGGCCACGACCGCTTCCTTCTCACTTCTAGACCTCTCCTATCCCATCGTCGCCTATCTTTGTCGGTGCGACGTTAAGCAACTTGCAAAAAATGAATTGCTCATAAAGGTCAACCATAGGATCAGAATGAAATTTCCTGGACGAAATCGCGGCCACAAATTAAAAACAAAGAATTTACTGGCTGGGCCTAGCAGCTACAGAATTAAGAATGTTACAATTGAAAATGGATATGACGGTTTTCGTCAAAGAAGAAAACAGATGCAGTGGAAGATCAAAAAAGTGACGACGAGCACTCTGCATATCTGAGCTAGATAGGTAGCCCCGCCCAGTACTTAAAAGAGGACTGTTGTTATCAAAGGCGGTCCCTCATTATCACATCGTATATTTGCAAGGGGGAGATTTTCGTGGAGTAGAAGTTGGCGCTGCTTCATTGGTCCCTGGAAATAACATGGCGGTATGCTGATAGCGTTATCTCGTGAAAACACAACAGTGAGAACATTTGCAAGGAGGTACCATACTGGATTCACTATCTGATATGTCAGCACTAATGGCCCTGTTTGTTGCAACAGCTGAACCAGAGCATAGGACCTTCTGAACGAAAGGCCTCGACGCTATTTAGCCAAAGAGTTGGGTCCGGTCCACCTCTAAGGTGTAGGGTTAATGTGATTAGCTGCAACCCCCGGAGGCCCGTGTTTGATTCCCGGTTCTGCCACGAAATTTGAAAAGAGGTACAGGGTCTGGAACGGAGTCCACTCAGCCTCGGCAAGTCAACTGAGTAGAGGGAGGTTCGATTCCCACCTCAGCCATCCTCGAAGTGATTTTCCGTGGTTTCCCACTCCTCCTCCAGGCAAATGCCGACATGGTACCTAACAAGGCCACGCCCGCTATCTTCCCTCTTCCTCGTCTATCCCTTCCAAACTTTCCATTGCCCCACAAGGCCCCCGGTCATAATACAGATGAGGCAGCCTAGGCTACGTACTGGTCCTCCTCTCGAGCTGTATCCCACATACCTTCATGCGACACATAATATTATCAACCACCATAGAAAAACGGCGTTTTGAGACGGAAACTTAGGATCACACGATTGTTAAAGAGCTTAATATTGTCTAAATATGTTTCTTGTGAGAAATTTAATTCGGAGGATGTTGTAAAAGCATAATTAAATCAAAATGTTAAGAAATAATAATGAAAAAGATTTAGGTCTGATTGTATCGATCAGGCTGCCACTCAGCTCCCACTCCCCGGCGCTATCCCACTACTGCTCGCCACGGAGACTTTTGGCTGCTGGGTTTCCCCCCTGGCCCGGTACGCCTCTCCTTAGCCAACCTGGTCACCTCGAGCTCCCCCAAGGTACCCATATTGATGGCGAGCTTAGTGCGGACGCCAAGTCCACATGGGTCACTGAGCACCAGGACTCCCGACCTCAAACCATCCTCTAAACCCGGCCTCCAAGTAGCTGGATTACAGGAGCACGCCACGACTCCCAGCCGGGAAACTGTGTTCAACTCCGGACTCATATAGTTACCTCACGTTCACATACAGTACTAGACTAGAACATTTTTATTTCAATAAACATATTTATTATAATAAATCACACGTGAATTTATCTAAATATTTGTTAACACGTGCCGTTTATGAGCATTACAATAAAGAAATATGTGTGTATCGCAAAAAGTGGCTCGATAAACACAGTGCTCTCTCGCAGCAACCGAATGAACGATTTCGTGGATAGAGACTTCTCAAGTGAACTGGTCAAACAAGTCGACCTCATTTTATACGTTGGAGCAGTGGACCCGCACGATGTGTAAGATCTCCGCCTTGGTTCCCCAGTAAACATTTTCTTCCCCATTTTTAACAAAGTGAAGACCTACTACTGCAGTAAATATAGTAAAAGATGTCGTTATACAGTATCAAAATTAATTCCCGCGTATCGAATTAAAATGAACTACTAACATCATGTTTAAGTCGTGTATGGTAAACTTTTCGGACAGTCTGTTACAAAAATAAGTATCTAGGTACAGTCCCTTCTTTTAATCTCTCGTTACACTTCTGGTGGTACTGTAGATTAGCCAATTCTTCTTTTTATGCCTGGTTTAATTTTTGCTCCGTAATTCCATGCAAGTGCCCCACTGAATTCCCTTCAAGACATCAATGAATTGGAATATATTGAGGTGTGGATCGTGAACTGACCATTCAATTTGCTGTGAAAGGATTCACGTTCTGACGAAGTTGAAAACCTCACGCGAATTATATGTGGTTACTGGCTGTCTGCAACAATATGTAAAGAGAGAGAGAAATATTTCATCTATAGATTTGATAGCTATTAGGTCCTCGATATGAGATTAATAATTTTTTTCTGGGGAAATATAAATCATCATCATCATCTGTTTACCCTCCAGGTTCGGCTTTTCCCTCGGACTCAGCGAGGGATTCCACCTCTACCGCCTCAAGGGCAGTGTCCTGGAGCTTCAGACTCTTGGTCGGGGGATACAACTGGGGAGTATGACCAGTACCTCGCCAGGCGGCCTCACCTGCTATGGTGAACAGGGGCCTTGTAGGAGGATGGGAAGATTGGAAGGGATAGGCAAGGATGAGGGAAGAAAGCGGCCGTGGCCTTAAGTTAGGTACCATCCCGGCATTCGCTTGGAGGTGAAGTGGGGAAACCACGGAAAACCACTTCGAGGATGGCTGAGGTGGGAATCGAACCCACCTCTACTCAGTTGACCTCCCGAGGCTGAGTGGACCCCGTTCCAGCCCTCGTACCACTTTTCAAATTTCGTGGCAGAGCCGGGAATCGAACCCGGACCTCCGGGGGTGGCAGCTAATCACGCTAACCACTACACCACAGAGGCGGCGGAAATATAAATAAGGATTTTAAACAGTGTCTAATTTCTGATTCCTTACTTGATGATTCCGTAGTTAACCCAAGAGAATTAAATTTCCCCCTTACAATGGTCCAAGATGGGTTCTGGCGGCACTTAATTTTTACCTGATGAAACCTTTCAAATATTATAGGAAGCAAATCGAGCAAAGTTAAATTAAATTCAAGACAATAAATTAAAGTGAACTATTCAAAATCCTGAAAATAACTTGAGGCAGTAAACGTATGTGTCCGCCTCTGTGGTGTAGTGGTTAGCGTGATTAGCTGCCACCCCGGAGGTCCGGGTTCGATTCCCGGCTCTGCCACGAAATTTGAAAAGTGGTACGAGGGCTGGAACGGGGTCCACTCAGCCTCGGGAGGTCAACTGAGTAGAAGTGGGTTCGATTCCCACCTCAGCCATCCTGGAAGTGGTTTTCCGTGGTTTGCCACTTCTCCCCCAAGCAAATGCCGGGATGGTACCTAACTTAAGGCCACGGCCGCTTCCTTCCCTCGTCCTTCCCTCGTCCTTGCCTATCCCATCCAATCTTCCCATCCCTGCACAAGGCCCCTGTTCAGCATAGCAGGTGAGGCCACCTGGGCGAGGTACTGGTCATTCTCCCCAGTTGTATCTCCCGACCCAAAGTCTGAAGCTCCAGGACACTGCCCTTGAGGCGGTAGAGGTGGGATCCCTCGCTGAGTCCGTGGGAAAAACCGAACCTGGAGGATAAATAGATTAAGAAGAAGAAGTAAACGTATGTTATTAAACATATTATCCTGACGTCCTTCCAGAAGGATGGGAAACATTAAAAGGGACATTAATTAATTATCTTCGACATATTACCCAATTACCGGATTTACGGTTTTCGGAGATGGCAGGGTACCGGAATTTTGTTCTACAGGAGTTCTTTTACGTGTTAGTAATTGCAGTGTCACCAGACTGGCGCATTTGAGTACTTCAAGTACTACCAGAGTGAGCCGGGAATGAATACGCCAACTTGAGCATAGAAGACCAGCACTTTACTTAGATGTTTAAGAGGAGCTGGAATGTTCTGCCTCTAAATATTGAAATTGTCGTATTTATATCCCTGTATGTGAAATTTCTGCAGCTGTCTGTCTGTCTGTCTGTCTGTCTGTCTGTCTGTCTGTCTGTCTGTCTGTCTGTCTGTCTGTCTGTCTGTCTGTCTGTCTGTCTGGCTGGCTGGCTGACTTGTTGGCTCCTCAAAACAGCACCAGCAGAGGTTTTAAATGGTTATAAGGAAACTGCAAAAGCAGATGGCAACACAAATTGGGCATACTAGACAAGATGAAGAGTAAAGTATTTTGCAATTGCTTTCCTCACTGGACCAGCAAGGACTACAGCACGACTGACCCGATGAATAACACCTTTGTAATACTCAAGCGCATTAGTTGTCTCTGGGCATTACTCAGCACCACCCATATCTCAGCAGCTTTCCTACTGTCACAGCCCTGGATGAGACTGGGACTACATTTTAGTCTGGCCTGTGTCATGAGACAGATGCAAAATGCTGCGCTCATCCAGAAATGGCACCAGGCGGAACTTCTGAATTTTTTTGCTAGTGGCTTTACGTTGCACCGACACAGTTAGGTCTTATGGCGACGATGGGATAGGAAACGCCTAGGAGTTGGAAGAAAGAGGCCGTGGCCTTAATTAAGGTACAACCCCAGAATTTGCCTGGTGTGAAAAAGGGGAAATCACGGAAAACCATCTTCAGGGCTGCCGACAGTGGGATTTGAACCCACTATCTCCAGGATGCAAGCTCACAGCCGCGTGCCCCTAACCGCACAGCAAACTCCTCCAGTGAACTTCTGCATATAGAACCATTACATTTGTACAACTATTTTTGGCATCTGTTGAAAGTTCACCCATAATTCTTATGGTTTCAATAAGATTTACGATTTCCTGTACTTCAATTCTTCCTTGACAGAACCAATAAGTCTATCTAATTCAGATAATGAGAAAGATTTCCCAGTGATTTCGATTCAGTGGCTCTTTGTACTGTTTTAAGGAATTGATTAAAATGTCGGTATTATCCGGTCAATCGTGTCTCAGACAGAGGTTGATGAAAACGTCCAATGCAAGACTTTTTTTCTTTTTTTGCTATTTGTTTTACGTCGCACTGACACAGAAAGGTCTTATATCGACGATGGGCGAGGAAAGGGAAGGAAGCGACCGTGGCCTTAATTAAGGTACAGCCCCTGCATTTGCCTGGTGTGAAATTGGGAAACCACGGAAAATCTTCTTCAGGGCTGCCGACAGTGGGGTTTGAACCCACTATTTCGCGATTACTGGATACTGGCTGCACTTAAGCGACTGCAGCTATCGAGCTCGGTATTGCAAGAATTATGATCAATATAATTCGTTACCAATACTCGATTAATGAAGCATTTATTTACTAACGAAGTTCTGCTCTTTAGGTCAGTCACCGCTAGTAAAATACCCAATGACGTCATTACAAAGAGCTTCACTGCCCGATCGCTTGACATCAGGCAGGGAGAAAAGTACTTGTTGGATTTTTCTTTCTACTTCATTTACGCACCGACAAAGATAGGTCTTCGGCGACGATGGGATAGGACAAGGTTAGGACTGAAAAGGAACTGACTGTGTCCTTAATTAAGGTAGACGTACAGCCCTAGGATCCTCCTGATCTGAAAGTGGTAAAGCTTGGAAAATCATCCTCTGGCCTGTCGGAAGTGGGGTTCGGGCCCACATTCTTCCGAATGCTAGCTCACGAGTAACCCACTCATTCGATGGCAGGGATAGAATATTGCGATACCCAATAAACATGCAGTGGTGACGCAACTGTGCATTTTCAACACCTATAAAATGTTAACTATGTGGTAAAACTCCGGCTTTTTTTTTGCTAGGGGCTTTACGTCGCACCGACACAGATAGGTCTTATGGCGACGATGGGATAGGAAAGGCCTAGGAGTTGGAAGGAAGAGGCCGTGGCCTTATTTAAGGTACAGCTCCAGCATTTGCTTGGTGTGAAAATGGGAAACCACGGAAAACCATCTTCAGGGCTGCCGATAGTGGGATTCGAACCTACTATCTCCCGGATGCAAGCTCACAGCCGCGCGCCTCTATGCGCATGGCCAACTCGCCCGGTAACTCCGGTTTTGGGTAATCAAAAGAGAAAATAAAAACAAAATATTCCACATACCTATATAGTATTTTATACTTTTTACTATGTTGCACTGAAAATATACCATTCTTGTCAAACGAAATTTACAAAACAAATGTAATTGTACAAGACTCAAGTTTAATAAACTGAAACTTCCCTCTTAATATTTTGTCAGTGTAAACTGTAGAATCACAATTGAACTGTCTTTCTTTCTTTCTTTCTTTCTTTCTTTCTTTCTTTCTTAATCCGTTTACTCTCCAGGTTTGGTTTTCCCGTCGGACTCAGCGAGGGATCCGACATCCACCGCCTCAAGTGTCCTAGAGCGTGGGACTTTGGGTCGTGAGATACAGCTGGGAAGGAGGACCAGTACCTCATCCAGGCGGCCGCATCTGTTAAGGTGAACAGCGATCTTGTGGGTGAATTGGAAGATTGGAAGGGATAGACAAGGTAGAGGGAGGGAAGCGGCCGTGGCCTTAAGTTAGGTACCATCCCGGCGTTTGCCTGGAGGACAAGTGAGAAATCAAGGAAAAACACTTCGAGGATGGCTGAGGTGAGAATCGAACCACCTCTACTAAGTTAACCTCCCGAGGCTGAGTGGACCCCGTTCCAGCCCTCGTACCACTTTTCAAATTTCGGTGGCAGAGCCGGCAATCAAACCCGGACCTCCAGGGTGGCAGCTAATCACAATATTCACTGCACCATAGAGGCGGATCAATTTAATTATATGGAAAATTATTACTTATTTGCTTAAATAATAATAATAATAATAATAATAATAATAATAATAATAATAATAATAATAATAATAATAATAATAATACCAAGCAAGTTGGCCGTGTGTTTAGGGTCACATTACTGTGAGATTGCATTCGGGATATTGCACCCATAAGCGAATTTACGTAATTAATTTACAAATTAAAAGTTGAATATTTCGCATATGGGATACCACAGTAGGCTGGCAATCCAGCAGTCACAAAGGAACTTTCTGGCGCCAGTCAGGCGGCGGGTAGAATCCACAAAACTCTCCTTAGAGCACGTCCAACTTGTAAACCACCCTGAGTACTCCTTCCAATAAATTTTATGACACCGCCTAGGAGTGGCGACTTTCTTCTGGTTCTCACGAGAAAATCACGCGTTGAGGCCTGACCTACTTAGCTAGGACAAAAGGGACAACGACAATAACCGCCAATCCTTGGAAGGAAATGGAAGTATCCACTTTACGAAGAGCGCGAAAGTCTCAGCCAATCACAAAATTCTAAATTTGAATGAACTGTCATAGCGGGAAATCTACAGTCAGTATTTCGCGATCTGAAGCCCGGTGTGGTGGTGAAAAACAGTGTCCTGATTTCTTTATAATATTTGGAAAATTATCAGTGCGAATCTGTGGTTAATTAGTGCCTAATTAATAAAATTTAACTTCACACGGAGGAGTAAGTGGGCCCAGCAGAATGAAGTGTCATGGCGGGATGGAGCCATTCACCGGAAGAAAATAACACCAGTGACGCGCGCCGTCGTGTGGATTATCCTGTGATCATTTCCCACGGCGCAATATTACATGTAAGTCAGACAAAAATTAGGGAGATTTGTACATAAATTTTGAAAACCTTAACCTACGGATGTACGATAAAGCGCTCCTGAGGGCTAGATCATTACGCCACATCCCTTCCACGGAACTATTTTCTAGGTGGGGGGGAGAACTCTTTACAAAACCCAGCGACCAGGGGGTTGATTTCTCAGTGTTTCTTGAGATTCTCAGTGTGTCTTGAGTTTTCGCAGTGGTTCTTGAGTACTCTCGGTGAAACTTCAGTTTGACAGTGTGAATCAGAGCGACAATGTGACAGAGTGTGACAGCTAATTTAGTTAGTCAGCTTTACTTTTGGCTGGTAAGAAAGTGATTAGAGACACCTGTAGGCATTTTGAGAAAGCCTTGTATTATTTTACTTGGGAGAGTAACACTACAGAAATGAACACTTTAACAAACTCTTACTATTTATGCAGAGATAACAGACAAGAGCTACACTTTCAACACTTGGCTTAAATAAACTCACATTACGAGTCGAGAGGAACAAGTCCATGTTTTCAGCATAATTACATAAAACCTCTCTAACCCACGGGTAGTTTCACATTTGTTATAAGCATAAATTTCTCCACAACATTGGAACTGTATTTAGCTTGCTTTTCATCATTTAATAAACTGTTTGGCAAGCGAGATGTTTACGGGGAGAAACTTGTAAAGACAGACAGGGAGGAGAATGACTTTTCTTTAAGGAAGGCCGCAGTGGCAGACCTTGAACAAACAGTTATGTCCCGTTGGGGTTAATGTTCGATAAGCTGTGTGTGTAAACAAAAGCTGAGAGACCGGTGTGTAGACTAACAGGTGATTTCCAGGCAGGTAGCGAAGACGACCGTCTAACTTCACGACAGGAGTCTGCAGTGGAGTGCGAGAAATATGAGTGTTTTCTGTCAACGTAAGCGTGTGTTACGCCATGGCAAATATGTGTCAAATTTGCGTGTGTAAAAATTTGGAATACCACATCAGCTTGAAGATGGAATTCTAAATTCACCATGACCGAGGCTGGAGGGTGAGCCAACATGCTGCCATCACACAGGTATGAGCATCAATAAATAATGTAAATAAATAATGTAGGACCGTAACTAATCGATGATCAATGTAGCTTAGAGTATTAGGTAGGATTGTAAATAGTTCACATCTTTTAAATAATCATAATTGTAACTATAATAATAATAATAATAATAATAATAATAATAATAATAATAATAATAATAATAATAATAGTAATAATAATAATAATAATAATAATAATAATAGGGTTATTTGTGCACTTCGTTTAGGTAGATGTTGTTTGCGTGTTCTGTAGTATGTCACTTTGACAGTTTAGGAAGCTATGATATTTGATCTATGAGTGTAATGCCGATTTATAATTAATTATAATATTCATCATGTTATTATATCGTTGGTTTTGAGTCATATTTTTGTTGGAGTTTTGATCTTGTAAACGCCACCTCGATGATTTTAATGTTTATTTTTGCTTTTATGCGCATTCAGCTTGTTTTATGTTGTCGGATCATCCTTCAGATGACCGCGTCTGATAGTACTTATCCCGTGTCTTTTGCGACGATTTTTGGTAGACGCGAGTATTTATTTCTGTGTAGTTGCGGTTACACATCTTTCAACATCTGTGTTTTGAGAGGCAATCTCGCCACTTTTTTTTATATAGAAACAGTGAGTGCCAGGAAACCATTGATGAGTCAGCTCTAATTTTTTTTTGTGAGATGCGAAGCAGAGAATGATCAAGAGATCGAGCTAGATGATTAATGTCCCTGATGATCTACGTTGATAATGGAAATATGATATTTGGACCATGTCATGAACTGTCGTAAGAAGTCGTAATGTGCACGACAGATATTTTGCCCGCCGGATACGAGCGAGGCCGTGTTGTGAGAATAATGAATAATAAGACGTCGAGAATTAATGAGTAAAGAGAATTGTGAAATGAATAATTTAGCCAAGAGTGTTAAATGTGTTACGACTTGGGTTATGATTGTAGGCAGAAGCCTGTATTTGTTTAAATAATTCCAGGGAAAGTAGATGCTCGACAAATATGCTAGCCATTGTACAATGTGAGCAGAGCGACGAGTCAATGTGTTTTTTTTCAATAATCATGTAGAGTCATGGATGACATGAAATAACAGTTATTGTCCACAAAGGTTGAATTGTATCATGTCCAGACATTTATCGTCTGAGGTTAGAGATTGCCGTCAAATTCGCAATATTTTTGCTACTCGCAGCGGGGTATATTTTTCTGGAGACTCCGAGGTTATTGTGCGCATTCCATCCTTATTTAATTTCCAGTAGGCCGCGATGGTGGGATATAGTTTTGCTTATTTTATTTCTTTCTGAGTGTACTTTATTACCGTTTATTTGTAGGACGTAGGCGTATGTGAATTATTTATATTTGATTTGATGTAAATAGATAGGTGTAGATAGGCTAGTTTTGATTTTTGTATTTTCTTTGTCGGAGCAATGTTTCTCCATTTAACAGATTTAATGATGTAAATAAGATTTCAGATGTTAGGTTAATGGATCGTCGATTAGGTCACAGTCGAAACGATAGTAGTGGTATGCTCATACCAGGCATTTAAGTAATTACCAATTTTTTTTTTTAAATCCACTACATTTTATTTAGAAATGAAGCGATCTTTAATAAACCAATTGTATAAACTGCCGCAATGAATGAGGTAAACAAGATGGCATCTGCCTCCATCTAGTGGTGGTACCACAAATAATAAGTTGATAATGAAATGCAGTTAGCGGCAAATTCGATAGAAATTTCAATGTACAAGGATCGCTATCATTTAAAATGTTAACATCAGGCACTTGGCCTAATCTTTTGGATTATTTTTAAGCAGTCCAGTCTATCACAGATATGCAAGTGAAGTTTAAAATTTAGATGAGTGGTTGTAACACTCAGATTGATGTTTCAATAATTTATTTGTTTAATCATGAGGTGTTTTAATAAGACAATGGTCATGTAGGAAATGAAGGGTGATGTTCATGGTTGTTTTTCCTCGAATTATTCCTGATGTGATACACTTGGTTAGTGCAGGCCATGATTATTTTAAAGTTGGGTATTTTACCAAATGAGCCACATGTGATAAATATTTGATAACTCCTATGAGTCAGTGGATTGATGACGTAACTAATTACTTTATTGTGATTCAACTATTTTAATTTAGTTTGGAGAGATATTTTCTACGTAATACCATTCTGTAGTTCAAGAAGGTGGTCTTTCTGACCAGAGTTTTAAACTGAGTCATGTTATTAACTTGGAGACAGTGACAACATAGTCTGGAATTATTTAATCAATGTGTTTGACCTTCAGTCAGTTTATTAGGCAGATTATGGTGTTAGTGTAAGGCAGATCTTCAATCTTTAATTTTCTTAGTCTCATTTAGTTCATTTGTTTACATTTTTCACTAGTTCAGTTTACGTTCATTCCTTTTGGCACTTTGCATTTTATTCAATAAATCAGTCTTTTATTTAAATTTTAATTCAGTCTTTGGGTACCGTCATTTTAGTTTACCCCCCATCTTTTCATTTCCTCACTCCTTGATCGTCGGGTGGCCTCTCCTCGGGGATAGCGGACGGTCACGACTGAGGAAGAAGAGTCTACATGCAGCGGTGAGTATGATTTACATGTCATTTATTACAGGAGCAGCCGGCGCACAGAAGAAGGAAGAGTTCACCGCAGTTGTTGCCTTAAAAAGGGCACAATATGATGGTTCGAATCTCACTCTTGGCAGCCCTGAAGATGGCTTTTCCGTGGTTTCCCATATTCACACGAGGCAAATGCAAAGGCTGTATCTTAATTAAGGCCACGGCTGCTATCTTCCAAATCCTAGCTCTTTCACATATTTCCGTCGCCGACATCCTATGATGTATTAGTGCGACGTTAAACCACCACCACCACGTAATAGAGGAACCGTTTTACGATTAAGAAACGAAGAAGAATGCAAAGCTATAGTACATAAGATTGAAGCAAGTATCGCCCCTGAAAGCAATCATCCCATACTCATTCATGGAATTGAGGTTGACTTTCCTGAATGAAATCCTAGATTGTATCATGGAGTAAAATCCAGCCATAAAGTAGGCTGTCACAGCAGGCCTTGAAGACTTATAGAAGCGGTTTTTGAAGACGTCGAGAGATAGCAGCACAAAATACGCAGTTGTTGAATTTAGACCCGCAGTTTTTCGGCACTCCCTCTCACAGAGCTTGAGGGAAAGTTGAATGGGTCATCTTGAGCTGGTGTTACCATAGTTACAGCTCGTTATTATTTGATCAATTTCCAAGAGCGATACGTTTTTGAAACTATTTCGCTAATGGTTGTTTTTAGAGCCTTAAAATGTTTTTGAGTTCCCACGGCTCTCCCAAGTATTGTTTCTCGCAGTGAAGGGCGTAAAATGAGCTCTGTCCGGTTCTTCTATGACTACTTCGATGATTTTTGATGGATTTTGTTTCTTTGTTTTTGTGCTCCTTTACAACAGGTAGTTACAATTTGAATTTAACTACCTCTACGACTCGTCCGAGTGCCACATGCACCTTGGTGCAAATTTTGGTACTGATCAGTTCAGGCATGTAATTTTGTATAACGAACAAACAAACTTACTTTCGATTTTATACGTATAGATTGTAAAAAAGATACGCTTAATAGGCTCAAGGGCTCCTCTGTGTCTCTCGTTTCTTTGGGTGAAAGTTGATGGTCTGACCCTACACCAGACATTATCCTGCAGCTCTGTGTACCTTTATTAAGGGGTTACACTGCCCGAAGGCAGATCCGAACCTCCGCAGAGGTGTTCCTGAGCCGGGGTTTACGTGCGGTAGGGTGGCCAGTTTCTTTCCGCTCCTCCATTCCCTTACCCCCACCAACAGCGCGTGGCAACCCATCCAACTCCTGACCACGCCCAATGTTGCTTAACTTCGGAGATCTCACGGGATCCGGTGTTTCAACAAGGCTACGGCTGTTGGCGTACCTTTACTATCAATTGATATTTGTTTTACGTCGCACCGACACAGATAGATCTTATAGCGACAATGGGATAGGAAAGGCCTGGGAGTTGGAAGGAAGCGGCCGTGCCTTTAATTAAGTTACAACCCCGGCATTTTCCTGGTGTGAAAATTGGAAACCAAGGAAAACCATCTTCAGGGCTGTCGTCAGAGGATTCGAACCCACTATCTCCCAGTTGCAAGCTCACAGCTGCGTGCGCCTAACTGCATGGCCAACTCACCCGTTACCTTTATTATCAAAGGGCCTTTTTATGTTAGTTTCTGTCCTCCTTTTCTCATAAGGGATTGAGTAAGACGTAGGAGAAGTCCGTAACCAACCAGTCTAGGGACCTTATATGGAGCACCCAGACGCCTTTATCGGTATACGGGTAATACCTAGTTTAAAAACCGCTCGATACGGGTTCAGTTCCCGTTGCAGTGCAGCCTGTTCTATTTTTTCTCTTGCTGTGTATATATTAATTGACTGCTTAAATAGTGTTTTAAAATAAATGGCTTGTCAAATGGAACGGTTTATAAGATAAGAAGCTTATGTTATACATACGTGGTTTTCCGAAAGAAAAAGAGAATGCGAACAAGAGCGAAATTCTACACCGGTTTCTGGCCATATAAATTATTAGAAAATAAGGGCTGATACATTAATTGGAGCTCACGATTGATATTAATAATCGGCTACGTTAGATGTAGGCGATTGTTAATATTGAAAGTTACCTTCCACGCAGCTTAGTAAGTGTAAATTAGGTTTAAACTTGGCTTGTATTCTCCTATACGGGAACAAAATTCAGGAAGTCATATCATGTGAATACATGGAAATGAAATCCTAATAATGCGCATCTCATTCTGATTACAAACAAGTGTAAATTGTGAGATTTGCCTCAAAATGATCAGAGCTTCTCCGGTTAAAAGTTTAAATGAATAATTTTACTCCAGTTGTGCCCCACTTTAATCGTGCTATTTAAATTGCAACATTGATATAATATATTAAAGTACTTCCCCAAATAAAGATGAGCACAATCTCTACAAACTGCAATGGTAAGTCGAAGAATGTGAAAAGAAAGTTCCTTCATTTGAATACGACACAAGAAGAGGCTAATGGAAATCGAAAAGGAATTTAAATTCCTAATGAATAAATAATTTAAGTAATTAATTAATAATTTTACAATGTTAAAATTCATGTTTATGACTATTATTTTTGATCCCACTGTGAGTTTTATCGATTATTGATGGGTGGTTCAGTTTATAATATATTTTATAATTTATCATGTTTTTCTTAGGATGTGTATTATCAGGAGTCAATATGTCTTTTCACATAGATCTCTAATGATTTTCAGTTATGTATTTCCTTAATTAATTAATTAATTAAAACTCCCATATTTGACGATTTAGTGATTCTATGTGAGTGCATAGGGAATGTAAAATATTGTAGGAAAATGTTAACGGAATCTGATTAAAGGGAGTAGTAGTAAATGTTGTCTCAACATGTATCCTGCCAATAGATTTCTTCGGGTTTCTCCAAATCATTCTATTCACTTCCGATTAAGTCTATCTATCTTTTGTGCAATATTATTTAATAACACCACATTTTAATGGCTTTTATTTGCCTTTTTTCTGTACCAATAATTACCTTTTTTCACTTCCATGAATGGCACGTACCACAATGAACGGTGTGGCCTTGAGATTGTGAGTCTACCTATATTTTCGGTGTGCGTATTTCTTTTTTTCTTCATAATGGCCTTCCTTGAGCTAGTCTAAATTTCATACCCTCCTCATTTATGCATTCATAGGTTTTCTACTATCCAAGGACAATGCTGATCAAGCTCCTTTCAGGCTTCTCAGGCTTTATACAAGAAACTATGTAGAGCATGTAGGTATCAACTGACATTTGAGCCTATACTTCAGTCGAGCTCTTTTGTAGAGCTTTCAAAGTCGACATGCCTTTTAACAAATCTTTCTAATGGCTTTCAGTTATGTATTTGCCATGCTGCAGATACGAATGCCTTCCAATCTGTGCCCAAAGGAAGCAACCAATCTCTCTGAAGGACAAGGGTAACAAGAGCACAGTACAAGCAATACTGAAGTCAAAGAGGAAGGATAAAGTGGAACTTCACAGACATACTAAATACCAATAATCATAATTGTACCGAAGGTACACCCACTCCGTGCTAACGACTTGTATAAGGCTCCCTGCAACAAAACTCTGAAACTACTAGTACAAGAAGTTTGGACATTTTTCGACAGATGTCTCTACTATCAACTTAGGTTGTGCCCCTGGGATAAAGATGAACTATTAAAATATAAGGGTCATTTGGTATGTTAAGGTTTCCTAAACTGAAATGCTTAGGGTTTGTTTTTGTTGTTCAAAAGTTATCAACACATCTATCTCTTCCCGCCAACTTAAGGCGTTGGCCAATGGAAAAAATTGTACATTTATTTATTCACCAATGATAAAACTATGTTTATTTGATTATCCAATGAGAATTGGGGGCGACTGGGCGTTGGCCCAGAGTTTACTGGAACCTTCCCCTCTGCTATAAAAGCTGGCACATTTTCGGACCAGGTTGTCTTTTTGATCGCTCCAGTATAGAGTATTTTCGTAACGGAGGCGAGGGCCGTCTCATCCATCTTCGGAAGGTCCACCAGCTCAAGGTAATGGCAGATTTGTGATAGTCTTTCAAAGCTAGCTCGTGGGAAAGGTTTCAAATCTTCAGTAATGTAACTTTATTTTCTAAAATGTAAATTTCTAACTTTATATGTAAATTTCAATCAAGGCGAGAGAACAACCAAAATCAGGGAATAGAGAGTGAGGTACCCTCTCGTATTCCCTCTCAACTTAATTTTGAGGAGACTCTGATTTTGTAACCTTTTGTAAATTCTGTAACTTAAATATTTTTCTCCATCTAGTCACATCCGTAGTATATCCTCTGTAACGTTGGGTCGTAAGCCCAAATAAGGTTTTATGCAAAATTTTTAGAAGCGCAAGTGCTCACCTCCTCACCATTTTGGTTTTGAGGCCAGTAAATTTAACCTTTTGTTTTTACCAAAGGCCTTGTAGTAGTGCTCCAGTAACATTTATAGTTGGGAGCTTCAAGCTGAACCTGTAAAATTGATATCTGATTTTTCGACATTGTCTTTCGAGCTCACGAGCTAAAATTATACCTGACTTTGTCATTTTATTGGCAAAGTATAAAACTTCATATCCACCCATTCATACCCGCAACTTCTTTCACCTCTGCTCTCCACATTAGCTCCGTAATAATAATAATAATAATAATAATAATAATAATAATAATAATAATAATGACGGTATCCTCCTGTGTGGTGTAGTGATTAAAAATTTTAAAATAATCTCTTGACTGTTTCATATCCACCCATTCATACCCGCAACTTCTTTCACCTCTGCTCTCCACATTAGCTCCGTAATAATAATAATAATAATAATAATAATAATAATAATAATAATAATAATAATAATAATAATAATAATAATAATAATAATAATAATAATAATAATTGTTACCGAGTTTTGGTGGTAGTTATGCATGAAAGAAGGTGCTGGGTGGTGAATGGGTCTCAAGCTACTAAAGTGAAATTAATTTTAAAATTTAACAAGGTTATATTTTCTTTTTAAAATTAGGTAACAAGAAATAGAACAGGTACTTAGTAGCCGAAACACGATTGACAAATACATTTACATAGGTACCCCATTTGGGGCTTCAAAAGTCAGAAACATAATTCTTGAGCAATGAGCCCAACCTTACAATGAACACCATACAACAAAGGGGCCGAAAACCCCCCAAACATGCCAGAAACATCTGCTTCCAATTACATCCAAAAGCATCCTTGATGCAGAAACACAATTTTCAAAAAAAGGGCAACTTCCCCCTAAAATACAAGCCTATCATAGGCCACTCCGAACTCCACCTTTAAGCCGTCCTCAAAGGACATATACACAGGGGCAAAATACCCAACCAACTGAGGTCTGTTAAATGACAAGAAGATTAATACATGACCTCTAAAATATAATTTTGAGAGGAGGCGAACTTGCACTCCTAATGCACTTTGCTTAAGACCTACTTGGCACTAGGCCGTTAATACAAGGGCTAATCCCATACTACAGAGGTGACTTAATAGCAATTTACATTACATTACGGAAGAATTGGTTGAGAAAAATAAGTTCACCTCAGGACGATGTGAGTGGGAGCTCGAGAGGGTTAAGCACTCTCTATCCCGATATGTCGTTTTAAAAGAGAATATCTGAAAAGAGTAGTTACATTTTAGGAAAAGGTTACATGGTTGAACGCTTAGAACCCGCCCCGAAAGTTAAACTGCTGAGCTAGCAAAGAAAGAAGATATTAATCGGCCATTACCTTGTGTTGAACGACTGGAGAAGAAAGAGGCGCTTCCCGCCCCCTGCTATGTACTTAACACACTGAAAGATGGAACAGAAGTGGCCCGGAGACCCGAAAATCAGCAGTTTATATCCTCTCGCGGAAGGTTCTAGGCGTTAGGGGAAAGAAAACACCCTCCCACAAACTCTTTATTGGGTAGGACCCCGCAACAGATTCAAGTTGGGGGAAGATACACCAAGATTGGTCAGAAATTAATAGAAGAAATTCGGGATTGGATACATTCATAACAAGGGGAAGAAAGGGGTAAATATTGCCAACTTAAACAATGACAGAAAGAAATTTAACAAAGAACAAACTCTTGAAATTAAATTTTCTCCAAAAAAATAGTTCTTTGACTCCGCACTAGGTTGCACTATTGTAGATCTTCAGTAGTGTCCTCTAGAAGAGAAAGTTCACACTTCTTACTTCAAGCGAAATAAAAACACATCAAAAGTGACACAGTTCTAAAACTCCAAAATTTACAGGTAGTGACATCTTCTGAGAAGGTAGAAAATTAATAACGTCAATAAAGTTCAGACTTCCTCCAGCAGAGGAGTTTTAACTGGCGCGCATTTAAATTAGCGGCGTGGAGGTGTACCACCCGGTACAGACCTCCCCCCCCAAAAGTTCCTCCAAGGGGTAACACAGAAGAACATAAACTTTTGTTTGAAAATAAGGTCCAAGTTTTGATGTTGATATTAAAATAAATTGCAGAAGTATTTGAGAAATTTCTTAATTCAGTTCCAAAATTTTTGTTGTAATTGGTAACGTAAGGAATTTATGTTTGTAGAAGGCGAATTTCTGAAGATAATCTTTTAAAAGGTGATGAAAAATTTTGCAATGTCCACCAAATTTGTTGTTGAATTCCCAAGTGTAGTCATCTCTTATAGTGACTGTCCATGTAGTTGATGTAGGCTAAGTTGGATGGCCAGACCGGCCGTTGCAGCTTGCGTCCAAAGGAGGCCGCTCGGACCCCTCAAGTACCCTGAGATACCGCTCGCCCGCACTATGAGGGGAGCAGAGGTGTTGAAGCACGCCGCGCCCGCGGTGAACATATACAGGCCGCGGGCAAGTAGCAGGTCGTGCGCCGCACATCAGCCTTGGCCGGGAGGAGAGCTCCGGCTCGCCGTGCACGCGTCGTCCTCGCTGGGGCCGAGGGGGCCCGTCCTCTGCTCCAGTAGCTGCACGGCGTCGCGCGGCTGCGGGGGCACTGAAACATTAAAGCTTGGCGGCAGAATTGTGTTGGACTATCATCTTCTTTGAGGGTACAGGCTTATGGAGAGGTTGAGGGGCCAGCGGCGTGCGGATATCCATAGCATTTACTCAAATCAAGCCACAGTGTGTATTGAAGCAGGAGACGGGAGCGTGGTAATGGCCGAGGCAAGGACAGAATGGCAGTTTAACGGATCGGGGAAGGTTTTACAAGAGGCTTACATATAAGACAAAATATTATAGAAGGGGCAGAAAACCTTAAAAGTTGAACTCAAAAAAAAATATAACCTTCATATTCCTTTCAAATTATATGAAGCAAGTTGACACAAAATTTACACTGGTTTCACCTGTGACAGGTGAACCCTAAATATCCTCTCGGTGGCTGGATTGCTTACTAACAACGTAACTGGCGTAAGAAAATCGAGAATTATACAAGGCCCATGAAATCTGGGGGCAAGCTTGCCCGCGGGAACAAAATTCTTGACCATCACCTGGTCACCTACCTTCAAAGTGGTGGGTCTCCGTCCACGATCATACTTTTCCCTAACCTTTTCATGAGATACTTTAAGATTGGCTTTAGCCTTCTTCCAAAGATCTTTAATGTTATCCGGATCTATTGTCTCGGGTAGAATGTCATTCAGAGACCAGAGGTTAGAGAGCGGCGAGTTGGGAACAAACTTGAACATCAAAGAAGCTGGAGTAAACTTGTGAGATTCATGAACCGCCGAATTCAAAGCAAAAGCTATCCAATGCAGGGACGTGTCCCACCTGGAATGATCTTCATGATGATAGGCAATCAGTGCGGACCTGAGATTACGGTTAACCCGTTCAGCCAGAGATGGTTGAGGGTAATAAGCAGAAGTAGTTACATGAGAGATTGATAAGTCAAAACAGAATTTACGAAGTAAATTAGATGTAAAAGCCTTAGCATTATCAGATACAAGATATTGGCACGGACCAAAAGAAGCAAAAATAGAATTTAAGCAAGTAATTGTAGACTGAGCGGTAGCCAGCTTAGTCGGAAATAACCACGAAAATCTTGTAAAACCATCTACACATACAAAGATGAATTTGTTGGCATTTCCCTTTGACTGGGGGAAGGGTCCTACATAATCGATATACAGACGTTCCATGGGGCGCGACGCTTGATGCGAAGACAAAAGGCCAACCTTGGTGGACATGGTGGGTTTACTGAGCAAACAAGATTTACAAGCTTTTACAAGTTCACGGATTTCACCGTCCATACCTTTCCAGATGAACATTTCACGAATCTTTTCACGAGTTTTAAAGATTCCAAGATGCCCTCCTAATGGGGTCTCATGATAATACTTGAAGATCATAGGTACAAGAACCGCTGGAACAACAACTTTCATCAACTTATCATGCCTCGAAGGGCAACATAGAACACCATTCCTCAGAACATAAGGGACAGCATGTTCCCCAGAAGAAAGGGTTTCCATTATCGGAGCCAGCGTCGGATCTTCACGTTGGTATTTCTCAATATCCCTAAAAAGCATGGGAGCATCTGTTAAGATGGCATTAACACCAGATAGTATGGACTCGGAAGGTGATGAACTATCGACCGGTTCGTGGGTCTCGACGTCGTTATGAAACATACGGCTGAGTCCATCAGCAACAACATTTTCGGTACCTCTGATATGTCTAACATCAAACTGGAAGGCGGAAATACGAATAGCCCAGCGGGCTATACGACCAGTACGACGCGGCCTACCTAAGACCCAGCTTAGGGCTTGATTATCTGTTTCCAGGTCGAATTTGACATGTTCCAGATAGAGACGGAACTTTTCTAAGGCAAATAAGACTGCCAACCCTTCGAGCTCATAGATGGAATACTTGGCTTCTTGAGCCGACAATGTCCTAGACGCATAGGCGATGGGGCGCCTCCCTAGTTCAGTCTCTTGAAGAAGGACTGCAGCTACCGCTGACGACGACGCGTCTGTTTGGACGATGAATTTCTTCGAGAAATCAGGCATAGCAAGTACAGGGGCATTACAAAGTGCTAATTTAAGGTCTTCAAAAGCGGCTTGTTGAGAAGGGCCCCACTCGAATTTGATGCCTTTCCTACGAAGAAGGTTTAAGGGCGCCGCTCTATTAGCAAAGTTAGGAATGAACTTTCTGAAGAAATTCACCATACCAATGAACCTGGCGATACCTTTAATGTCCTTGGGAGGTTTAAAATCACGGATGGCCTGTGTTCTAGAATGATCGACTGCTACACCATCGGGTGACACAATATGCCCTAGGAATGACATAGAGGGCTTAGCAAAGGCGACCTTGGACAACTTAACGGTTAACCCAGCCTTACGAAGGCGATCGAGAACTTCTCGCAGATGATCAAGATGTTCTTCAAAAGTCTCTGAAAATACGACGACATCATCTAAGTAGTGATATAAGTACTCGAATTTGATGTCGGAGAAAACCCTATCTAGTAGCCTAGTGAGCACAGCTGCTCCCGTAGGGAGCCCGAAAGGCACGCGGTTGTATTCATATAAATTCCAGTCCGTGGCAAACGCTGTAAGGTGTTTAGACTCTTCGGCAAGGGGAATTTGATATTAGGCCTGATTTAAGTCCAAGATGGTGAAGAACTTGGCCTTACGAAACCATGAAAAACAAGAATGAAGGTCAGGAAGGGGCACAGATTGCAACACCACCTTCCGATTGAGATCCCTGTAATCAATGACAGGCCTGAAGCCTCCTTGGGGTTTCGGGACTAGAAAAATAGGCGATGAATACGCCGACTTAGAGGGCCTAATAATACCATCCTTCAACATCTGATCGATAATTTCTTTCAGAGCCTTCATTTTAGGTGGAGATAGCCTATAAGGTGGAAAACGGATAGGAATCGAATCCGTGACCTCAATTTTGTATTCAATAAGGTCAGTAACACCAAGAGTATCAGAGAACAACTCGGGAAACGACTGACACAGTTTGCGAATACTATCAGCCTGCTCCTCAGGTAGATGTCTAAGGTCTAACAACATCTCATCCTGGGTAGGCGAAATAGAAGAACATGACACAGAATTACACTTTAATAGTGGTATTTTACAACTAGAAGCAAATTTGAATGTGCACGACCTAGACTGGAGATCGAGCACAAGACCAGTGTGAGAAATAAAGTCAGCTCCCAATATAATGGGGCAAGACAATTGCTTGGCCACAAACAATTTAATTTTCCATGTAAACTTAAAAATACGAATCTTGACCAGTAAGGAACCTAGAATTTCTAATGGAGATGAATTAGCCGAAACGTATTGAACAGGAGAAGAGACATAGTCAGGAAGTTTACAAACCGATTTCAATTTAGAATACCATTCAGCCGAAATAATCGAACAAACACTGCCTGAATCTAAGAGAGCTGTTATAGGCTCGTTATTTAACTCAATCTTAAGAAAAGGAACAGGTGCAGGGGTATCCGCCGCAATCCTAAGACACTCTTTGGGGCATTCAAGAGATGTATTCGAAGACTTATCGTTCCCTGAATTCTCGACCTTTTTGCCAGGGGCTGAGCCTTGGGAAGCAGAATTAGTTGACTCAGCCGCCGCCACTAGTCACTTTTGATTGTTGTTGGAAGTTACACCAGAAGTTGAGCAGGAGGGGGTGCTATTCGAATTGGGACAATTCTTTGCGATATGTGAGAAAGCCCCACATTTAAAACAGCCTTGTGATGAACCCGCTCCATTATTTGCCCTACTAGACTTGATCAGAGGACACTTATTGCGCAGATGGTCAGGCGACCCGCAAGCATAACATTTACGGGGGGTGACTGATCGGCGAGGAGGAGGCCGAGTATTACTAATGGAAGGCGGGGGTTCTTTCGCGACACGCAAAGAATCGGCGTATCTAACTCCTTCCGCTGAGACGGCCAATGCTTCAAGTTCCGAGAAAGTTTGCGGGCACGCCGCGAAACACAAATATGACCTATAGGGAGGTGAAATTCCCTCTACAATAGCCTGTACAATCTGATCTTCAGGAAAATGAAGGGCAAACACCCTAGTATAAAACTTAATGTCCTGTATGAAATCAGCCAAGTTTTCATCCAAGCGCTGTACACGATAATAGTACTTCTGAATAAGGGAGGACCTGGCCCTAGCCGGGATGAAGTTAGCTAGCAAATGGGCATGGAAATCCTCAATAGAAGATTGCTCGGCAATGGCTCTAACTATTTTGTCAGAGAGAATACCAATAGCATACGGATAGATAATTTGCAAGATTTGACATGGAGAACGAGAAAAAACAAGGGCATGATCCTGAAATTCCACTAGAAATCTTAAAAATGAAATTACGTCACTGGTGGTATTAACGGAAAACTTAGATATACCTCTGAGCAACATTGCCAATGGATGAGGCAAGCTACTAAACCCGGGTGACATAGCAGGTAAAGGTTTCAATGGCAAGGAAGTTAATTCAGAACGGATGTTACTCAGCGATGCACGGCGTTCAGACTCGTTGTCCAAAGGGGCAGAGATAGTTTGAGCAGCGATGGTTTTCCTATTTACTTCTCCCTTAGCAGGTTCTTCCTCGCTACCTACATTCACTATGGTGGGTTGATCAGATTTGGGAGGAACTTCCCCAGTTAACAATTGAGTGACCTTACTAGATAATTCGGAAATATTTTCCAGGAGCGTACTAGCTTCCTTCCTCTGAACGTCATTCAGTTTTAGAGACAACAGATCGTTAACCCTATTCGAAAAATGATATAGCCTGCCTTGCACACGCTTAATTTGATTAGGAGACGGATCATTTTCATCAAAAAAACTAACTACAGAAGCTAGCCCAGTAATATTCTCCGTGATCGTGGAAAGAGAATCGTCAATTTCTTTCTCTCCCAAATTGGGGATGGAAATGGGCAAATCAAGGGACTCTCTAAGCTTGTTAGTGTCTATTGCAACCGTGCCTCCAGATTGCACATTTCTGATAGTTAATTCATAGATCAACTCCTCCTTGCGCAAATAGTTAAGAAGGAGAACATCGCGAGGGCCGGGCATGATGACAGACCAATTTTGAAAAGGTCAAAAAATTCCAGCAACTGAGAAAATGGTTAGAGTTCGGATCAAAACAATGTATAGCCGTCAAAAGGGGCTAAATTGAGACCCATTCAACCACGCTCTGCTACCACTTGTTACCGAGTTTTGGTGGTAGTTATGCATGAAAGAAGGTGCTGGGTGGTGAATGGGTCTCAAGCTACTAAAGTGAAATTAATTTTAAAATTTAACAAGGTTATATTTTCTTTTTAAAATTAGGTAACAAGAAATAGAACAGGTACTTAGTAGCCGAAACACGATTGACAAATACATTTACATAGGTACCCCATTTGGGGCTTCAAAAGTCAGAAACATAATTCTTGAGCAATGAGCCCAATCTTACAATGAACACCATACAACAAAGGGGCCGAAAACCCCCCAAACATGCCAGAAACATCTGCTTCCAATTACATCCAAAAGCCTCCTTGATGCAGAAACACAATTTTCAAAAAAAGGGCAACTTCCCCCTAAAATACAAGCCTATCATAGGCCACTCCGAACTCCACCTTTAAGCCGTCCTCAAAGGACATATACACAGGGGCAAAATACCCAACCAACTGAGGTCTGTTAAATGACAAGAAGATTAATACATGACCTCTAAAATATAATTTGAGAGGAGGCGAACTTGCACTCCTAATGCACTTTGCTTAAGACCTACTTGGCACTAGGCCGTTAATACAAGGGCTAATCCCATACTACAGAGGTGACTTAATATCAATTTACATTACATTACGGAAGAATTGGTTGAGAAAAATAAGTTCACCTCAGGACGATGTGAGTGGGAGCTCGAGAGGGTTAAGCACTCTCTATCCCGATATGTCGTTTTAAAAGAGAATATCTGAAAAGAGTAGTTACATTTTAGGAAAAGGTTACATGGTTGAACGCTTAGAACCCGCCCCGAAAGTTAAACTGCTGAGCTAGCAAAGAAAGAAGATATTAATCGGCCATTACCTTGTGTTGAACGACTGGAGAAGAAAGAGGCGCTTCCCGCCCCCTGCTATGTACTTAACACACTGAAAGATGGAACAGAAGTGGCCCGGAGACCCGAAAATCAGCAGTTTATATCCTCTCGCGGAAGGTTCTAGGCGTTAGGGGAAAGAAAACACCCTCCCACAAACTCTTTATTGGGTAGGACCCCGCAACAGATTCAAGTTGGGGGAAGATACACCAAGATTGGTCAGAAATTAATAGAAGAAATTCGGGATTGGATACATTCATAACAAGGGGAAGAAAGGGGTAAATATTGCCAACTTAAACAATAACAGAAAGAAATTTAACAAAGAACAAACTCTTGAAATTAAATTTTCTCCAAAAAAAATAGTTCTTTGACTCCGCACTAGGTTGCACTATTGTAGATCTTCAGTAGTGTCCTCTAGAAGAGAAAGTTCACACTTCTTACTTCAAGCGAAATAAAAACACATCAAAAGTGACACAGTTTTAAAACTCCAAAATTTACAGGTAGTGACATCTTCTGAGAAGGTAGAAAATTAATAACGTCAATAAAGTTCAGACTTCCTCCAGCAGAGGAGTTTTAACTGGCGCGCATTTAAATTAGCGGCGTGGAGGTGTACCACCCGGTACAATAATAATAATAATAATAATAATAATAATGACGGTATCCTCCTGTGTGGTGTAGTGATTAATGTGATTAGTTGCCATCCCCAGAGGCCCGGGTTCGATTCCCGGCTCTGCCACGAAATTTGAAAAGTAGTACGAGGGCTGCAATGGATTCCACGCAGCCTCGGGAAGTCAACTGAGTAGAGCTGGGTCCGATTCCCACCTCAGTCATCCTCGAAGTGGTTTTCCGTAGTTTCCCACCTCTCCTCCAGGCAAATGCCGAGATGGTACCTAACTTAAGGCCAAGGCCACTTCCTTACCTCTTCCTTGTCTATCCCTTCCAATCTCCCCCCCCCCACAAGGGCCCTCTTCAGCATTGCAGGTAAGGCCGCGTGGTCGAGGTACTGGTCATTCTCCCCAGTTGTATATCCCAACCCAATGTCTCACGCTCCAGGACACTGCCCTTGAGGCGGTAGAGGTGGGATCCCTCGCTGAGTCCGAGGGAAAAACCAACTCTGGAGGGCTAACAGATTAAGAAGAAGAATATTGTATATATATATATATTGTGAAAAATGTAATTCGGAGGACTCGTAAAAGCAAAATTAAACTGAATCTTGACAGAAATAGTGAATAACGTTTAGGTCGCATCGTATCGATCAGGATGCCACTTAGCTCCTACTCCTAGGCGCTATCACACGAGACTTTTGGCTGCTAGGTTTCCCCCTGGCCCGGTAGGCATCTCCTTGGACCTCCACCAAGGTGCCCATAGTGATGGCGAGCTTAGTGCGGACGCGAAGTCCACATGGGTCACTGAGCACCAGGACTGAAAATGAAAACCTACAACCTATTTTCCAGTCAATTATCTTGTCAGGGATGGTCGAATGAAGCCGCCAACTTGCGGCGAGGATATGAATTTTGCCGGCTGCCGAGGCCTGTTGCACTCCTCTGCGGCAATGATCAGTGACTGACAGGTAAAATGAAATGATATTGAAGAGTTTTGCTGGAATGATAGATGACAAGGAACCCGGAGTACACGGAGGAAAACCTGTGCAGCCTCCGCTTTGCCCAGCACAAATGTCACTTGGAGTGACGGGATTTGAATCATAGTATCCAGCGGTGAGAGGCCGGCGCACAGCCGCCTGACTCATTGAGCAGCAGGACTCCCGACCTCAAACCATCCTCTAAACCCGGTCCACATGTAACTGGATTACAGGAGCACGCCACGACTCCTAGCTGGGAAAATGAGTTCAACTCCGGACTCATATAGTTACCCCACGTTCACCTAAGTTTTTCTTCTCCTTTATCTGTTTACCCTCCAGGGACGGTTCCTCCCTCAGACTCAGCGAGGGATCCCTCCTCTACCGCCTCAAGGTCAGCTTCAGACTCTGGGTCGGGGGATACAATTGGGGAGGATGACAAGGACCTCGCCCAGGCGGCCTCACCTGCTATGATGAACAGGGGACTTGCGGGGCGATGGGAAGATTGGAATGGATAGACAAGGAAGAGGGAAGGAAGCGGCCGTGGCCTTAAGTTAGGTACCATACCAGCATTTGCCTGTACGAATAGTGGGAAACCACAAAAACCACTTCCAGCATGGCTGAGGTGGGAATCGAACTCACCTCTTCTCAGTCGATCTCCCGAGGCTGAGTGGACCTCGTTTCAGCCCTCGTACCACTTTTTTCAAATTTCGCGGCAGAGCCGGGAATCTAACCCGTGCCTCCGGGGGTGGCAGCTAATCACAGTAACCACTACTCCACAGAGGCGGGTTCACATAAGTTACTAGACTGAAACATTTTTATTTCAATAAACATTTGTACTATAATGAATCACGCGTAAATGTATCTTAATATTTCCTAACACGTGCCATTTATGAGCATCACAATAAAGAAATATGTTTGTACAGCGAAAAGTGGCTCGATAAAAGCAGTGCCCTCTCGCAGCAACCGGATGAACCATCTCGTGGATAGCGACTTCTCATGCGTACTCGTCAAACAAGTCGACCTCATTTCATACATTGGAGCAGAGGACTCGCACTATGCGACAAATGTTGAAACATTGTGTGTGATTTTTATACGGTAGAGGTGTCCGACTCGTTGACTGAACGGTAGCGTACTGGCCTTCGATTCAGAGGGTCCCGGGTTCGATTCCCGGTCGGGTCGGGGATTTTAACCTTCATTGGTTAATTCCAATGGCCCGGGGGCTGGGTGTTTGTGCTGTCCTCAACGTCTCTGCAACTCACACACCACACATAACACTATCTTCCACCACAATAACACGTAGTTACCTACATATGGCAGACGCCGCCCACACTCATCGGAGGGCTGCCTAACAAGGGCTGCACTCGCCTAGAAACAGCCACACAAAATTATTATTATATGGTAGAGGTGACTGTTATTTTTAGTTTAAAATAATTAAGTGTAACGTTAAGTGAAGAAGGACATGGAAGCGCTATGGCACCAAAGGAATGCAGTTGTAGTGGCAAAGGAATTGAAAGTAATTAAGAAGACTGTAAGAGAATAAGAATGGACATAACTACTAAGCTCAGTTTTTATACCCCTAATTCCCGTTTCTTGATGCGGTGTCAAGAATGAGGTGTGATGAATTTTTATGGCCAGTTTTTACGGCCGGGTGCCCTTTCGGACGCCAACCTCAGTAGAGGGGCTAATGAAGATGAAAGATGGTGAATAAAGCTGTGTAAATAGGGGAAGGAATTGGGTGTTTATGGATTGGGAATGAACCGAATTTGCCTAGAGGTGAAAATGGGAAACTACAGAAAACTTTTCTCAGGACAGCCGATTGTGCGGTTCGAAGCCAAGCGTCATCCAAATTGCAAGCTATGACAGAACCTACTGGCTACTGCTTCCTTTTATTATTAATTCTCATTCACTAAGGGCATAAATTTATTATTACAAGCATGAATTTGGAGGGTAATAATTAACACAGTTTGCGCCTGACACCCTCAAAATTTTGTTCGCCGTTATAAATTTCGTGGAAAAGCGCAAGATAACGTAAAACAAAAGACACATGGAACGTATCCATGATCGTGTATGGTACTACTTTAAAGGAATTACATCCTTTTGGTTTGGATTGTTCATGGCATTCGGATAGAATTCAACTACTTCAATACATGTGTTCATAATATGAAGAAAAATTTGAAGTGGAAATAGCACCTTTTTAACAGACAGTCATCAATTGCAGTTAAGTCTAGAACTGATAATAATTATGATATTAGATAGTGGTGATATTTCCCTTAAATGGACAGTGATACGCTCAACACCGAACATATTCCAAAGAGATATTCTGAACGAAATTTAGTGCGAGAGTTACTTCAAATAAGGAGCAAATGTAGGATTTAGACCACCTCGGTGATGTACTGGTTAGTGTGAATGGCTGCCGTCCCCAGAGACCCGGGTTCGATTTCCCGTTCTGCCATGAAATTACAAATGTGGCATCAGGGCTGGAACGAGGTCCACTCAGCCTCAGGAGGTCAAGTGAGTAAAGGGGGTTCGATTCCCACCTTAGCCATCTTCGAGGTGGTTTTACGTGGTTTCCCACACTTCCACCTGGGAAATGCCGGGATGGTATCCAACTTAAGACTACGGCCACTTCCTTCCCTCTTCCTTGTCTATCCCTTGCAACGTTCCCATCCCGCTCAAGGCCCTTGAGCAGCATAGCTAGTGAGGCCGCCAGGACGAGGTACTGGTCCTCCTACCAGTTGTAACCCCGACCCAACGAATCACGCTCCAGGACACTGCCCTTGAGACGGTAGAGGTGGGATCCCTCGCTGCTGAATCCGAGGGAAAAACCAACTCTGGAGGGTAAACAGATTAAGAAAGGGAGTAATAGCATACATGTATAAAATTGGATTACAAGCAACTCATATTCACTTCTCAGTTTCTGGATATCCGAAACTAGGAAAAATGAGTATCTGTTCTATTTCATTCCATTGAAAAAATAAAATGGCGTATGGCTTTTAGTGCCGGGATATCCCAGGACGGGTTCGGCTCGCCAGGTGCAGATCTTTCTATTTGACACCCGTAGGTGACCTGCGCGTCGTGATGAGGATGAAGTGATGATGAAGACAACACATACACCCAGCCCCCGTGCCATTGGAATTAACCAATTAAGGTTAAAATCCCCGACCCGGCCGGGAATCGAACCCGAGACCCTCTGAACCGAAGGCCAGTACGATGACCGTTCAGCCAACAAGTCGGACTCTCATTCCATTGTGAAATAGTAACTCTGGGGTTGTGAGGCGAGGGACTATCAGTCTCTGCCACAGTCTACATTAGGCTCCTTTTTTATTATTTTTAGAACGGTCCTATATAATTTTTCTTGCCCAACCTGCGTTAGTCAGTTATATCCTCGTATGGCCTTAAAAGCATTTGGTTTCACAAGGTCTGGGGAATCATTATAACCGTACATTCGCACCTTTCAGGGTGCCTTTTGTTTTCGATAACGACTCTTGGCTCTTACAAGACCGATGTTGCCTTTTATGTTCTTCAAGAGCCCGAACCTTTTTCTCTTTCCTCCTTTCATAGTTAAGAGAGCATAATAATTATGTAGTATTTTCCGTTGAAATAATAATCAACACCACTGCATTTATAATAGTACAGTGATCTCACCTGCTTTAACGAAATATGGGCTTTATGAGTTCGAGAGCAAATTGATTATTATTATTATTATTATTATTATTATTATTATTATTATTATTATTATTATTGGCTTTACGTCGTACAGGCACAGATAGGTCTTATGGTGAAAATTTCTATTAGCCAAGTAATTTTTTAATTTCGTGTGGCTATTTCTAGCCGAGTGCAGCCCTTGTAAGGCAGACCCTCCGATGAGGGTGGGCGGCATCTGCCATGTTTAGGTAACTGCGTGTTATTGTGGTGGAGGATAGTGTTATGTGTGGTGTGTGAGTTGCAGGAATGTTGGGGACAGAACAAACACCCAGCCCCCGGGCCATTGGAATTAACCAATGAAGGTTAAAATCCCCGACCCGGCCGGGAATCGAACCCGGGGCGCTCTGAACCGAAGGCCAGTACGCTGACCATTCAACCAACGAGTCGGACTATTAGCCAAGTGATGGAGAATAAGAAACACTTAAAATCAAAAAAGACATACTGTAGTTCCAATTTTCCTGCAGTTGATACAATAAATATAGAGGCCAAGTAGGCATCAACTCATGAAAGCATCAACCCCGTACTACAGCCGAGTTTAAGCAGAGCTTTCCAAGTTCATATGCTTTTGAAATGCCTTTGCTGGCAGGACCTGGTCTTTATAGTGCACTATGTCTTCTGGTATGGGCTACAGCAATTTTGTTACTTTCATTGATCTGTCTCTGTCTTATCCTTGGCCTTGACAATCTGAAAGTGCCTGAGGTACGAGCGATGCTAGCAATGCCATTCCTTCTGCAGCCAGTCCCTGCTATGAATGGTGTGAAAATGTTGTTCGTTCGGTCGGTTGGTGCATGCATTTCAGTGGGCTCGGCAGACTGACATGTAATAGCAACTTCTGGCTCGGTGAAGAAAGCAATGGGAAACTACCTCACTCCTCATTTCTCTAGTACGCCTCTTCAGTGTTGCCTAGGCCATCTATGACAGCTGATGGCAGAGCTGTTGAGATCCAACCAGCCTTAGGGCTGAAGACTGAACATACACTGAAGAAAATGGAAATTGCAACACCCAGAAGGAGTAGTGCTACATTGCTGCAAATGAACATGCAGGACGAGTGTTCGGTTATGATTCGAATATTACACTTTCAGGTCCCTCTGACCGCAGGTTTGGACAACAATCAATTCAGGATGTGCCCACCACGAGCTGCAATACATTGATGAATTCGTCGAGGCATGGAGTCAATAAGGCCCTGGATCACTTCCTGAGGAATTGTAGCCCATGCATGCTGCACTGCATGGGTCAGTTGTTCCAGAGTTGTGGGTGGCTGAGGACGGTTGGCCATTTGCCCACCCATCATGTACCACACATGCTCAATAGGACTGAGGTCCGGGGATCTGGTGGGCCATTCTAAGGTTGTGATGTCGTGGAGAGCTTCTCTGGAGATGCTGCAGTGTGAACCCGGACATTGTCCTGCCGAATGTTCGCCATCATAGGGACAAGCACTGGATTGTGTTCCCTATCAACGTACTGTCGAGCAGTCATAGTGCCCTCAACAAGCACTGACTGCGATTTCACATTAAAGCCAATAGCTCCCCAGACCATAAGCTTGGTGTTAGCCCTGTGTGCCTCTCGACAATAAGACCTGGGCGGCCCCTCTCCTCGGTACATTGGCACACACGATTCCGGTGATCACTGCGGGCAAGACAGAAGCGCGATTCATCACTAAAGACGACCCTATGCCATTCGTCGACCCACGTCGATCTTTCTCGACACCAGGCCAGCCTTACACGTCGCTGTTGTGGGGTCAATGGAACACCTTCTGCAGGGACACGGGCTCGTAAGCCAGCTGCACGCAACTGTTTGTTGTGTAACGTGGGGTGCCACAGCTGCTCGAATTTGCGCTGCTGATTCATGGGGTTCCATCCGGGCCATCCGGTTGATGCGGCGATCCTCTCTCACAGTTGTCTGTCGCGCTGGGCATGTGCCAGGTCTACGAGTATGGGTACCTTCATTTGACCACTGCTGCCATACACGTTGTACCGTAGATGCCTGTCAGCCAGCACGTGCAGCGACAGTCCTTAGCGATAATCCAGCCTCACACAGCCCAATTATCCGAGCCCTCTCAAACGGCGACAGTTGTTGATAGCGTGATCTTCTCTGTCGTCGAGGCATGTTTGACGGGCAACACTTCACCGCATAGACTGCAAGTCAACTACGCTACACCAGAGTTGATTACTCCGCGACCAATTACGTGGGGATACCTGTAGCAACAATCCAATGGGTCTGAAACTTTGATCGTTTACATATCTTGAAAATCAACACAAACGACCAATGCCTTCATGGTGTTGCTATTTCCATTTTCTAAAGTGTACATACATACATACATACATACATACATGCTTTTGAAAACAACTTTCTTCCTTAATGCATTTCCCCCCTCCCCCCCAGGCTTCGTTTATCTCTCGGACACAGCGAGGTATGACACCTCCACCGCCCCTAGGCCAGTATCCCGGAGCGTGAGAATTTGGATGGGGATACAACAGGGAAGGAGGACCAGTACCTCGCCCAGGCCGCCTCACATGCTATGCTTAACAGGGGCCATGTGTGGGATGGGAAAATTGTAAAGGATAGACAAAGGAAGAGGGAAGGAAGCGGCCGTGACTTCAAGTTAACAACCATCCCGGCATTTGCCTGGAGGTGAAGTGGGAAAGCACAGAAAAGCACTTCGACGACGGCTAAGGTGTATAAAATCCCCCCGCCCCCCACCCCCCCACACACACCCAACCACCGCCTACTCAGTTCATCCTTCGAGGCTGAGCGGACTCCGTTCCAGCGCTCGTAGAAATTACAAATTTCTTGGCAGAGCGGTGAAACCAATACGGGCCTCCAGGTGTGGCACTGATCTCTACGCCACAGATGTGGACAACATAGCTCATAAATACTATTAAATATGTATTTTAGGTGCTCCTGGTGGGAACGCTTCCCAATCCGTCATCAAAAGGCAACAAAAAAAGGAGTACCACTGAGTACCACTGAAGTAGAACGTGAAGGATAAGTTGAAAATTCCCAGACATTAAAAATATCGGTAATAATGATAATAAATTTAGTAATACAATAATAGCAACAATAATACTATTAATAGGGATATTTGCTTAATGTCCCTTCAATTGATACTGTTTATAAGACCGGCGAAGAGTTGGAGTTTAGTTAAAGAGGAGCCCTTAATAGTCAAGGAAGCCAACGAGCACAGGATTATTAAAAAGCTTAATCTTGTTTAAATATCTTTCATGTGAAGGAATGTAATTCGGAGGACTTCCTAAAAGCAAAATTAATCTTAAACTTGACAGAAATAGTGAAAAAGGTTTAGGTGTGATTGTATCGATCAGGCTGCCACTCAGCTCCCACTCCCCGGCGCTATCCCACTACTGATCGCCACGGAGAATTTTGACTGCTGGGTTTGCCCCCCACTGGCCCGGTACGCCTATCATTAGCCAACATGGTCAGCTCCAGCTCCCCCAAGGTACCCATATTGATGGCGAGCTTAGTGCGGACGTCAAGTCCACATGGGTCACTGAGCGCCAGGACTCCCGACCTCAAGCCATCCTCCAGACCCGGCCTCCAAGTAGCTAGATTACAAGAACACGCCACAACTCCCAGCCTGCAAACTGGGTTCAACTCCGGGTTCATATAGTTACCTCACGTTCACATAAGTTATTACACTAAAACATTTTTATTTCAATAAACATTTCTGTTATAATAAATTACACGTAAATGTATCTATATATTTCGTAACACGAGGCATTTATGAACTTTATAAGAAATAAATATGTTTGTACAGCGAAAAGAGGTCCGATATTCGCAGTGCTCTCTCGCAGTAACCGGATGAACCATCTCGTGGATAGCGACTTCTCAACTGTACTCGTCAAACAAGTCGACCACAGTTCATCCATTGGAGCGGTGGACCCGCGCGAAGTGAAAAATGTTGAAATCTTGTGTGTGTATTTGTATGTGGTAGAGGTGACTGTTACTATTTTCAAAATAATTACGTGATTAATTACCTCGTAACCTTAAGGGAAGAGGTAATTGTGGCGCTATGGAGTGCAGCTAGAGTGGAGAGGAATTGAAATATGTTAAAGAATTTGAAATAAAGGACTTCGCTAGTTCATTTTAAACCAGTGACGTCGAGACTGATGTCTGCCTCTGTGGTGTAGTGGTTAGTGTGATTAGCTGCCACCCCCGGAGGTCCGGGTTCGATTCACGGCTCTGCCACGAAATTTGAAATGTGGTACGTGGGTTGGAACGGGGTCCACTCAGCCTCGGGAGGTCAACTGAGTAGAGGTGGGTTCGATTCCCACCTCAGCCATCCTGGAAGTGGTTTTCCGTGGTTTCCCACTTCTCCTCCAGGCAAATGCCGGGATGGTACCTAACTTAAGGCCACGGCCGCTTCCTTCCCCCTTCCTTGTCTATCCCTTCCAATCTTCCCATAACTCCACAAGGCCCCTGTTCAGCATAGCAGGTGAGGCCGCCTGGGCGAGGTAGTGCTCATTCTCCCCAGTTGTATCCCCGACCCAAAGTCTGAAACTCCAGGACACTGCCCTTGAGGCGGTAGAGGTGGGATCCCTCGCCGAGTCCGAGGGAAAAGCCAACCCTGGAGGGTAAACAGATTAAGATAAGAAGACGTCGCGACTGTAAGAGAACAAGAATGGACATAACTATGAAGGTCAGTTTTTCTACACCTTATTCCCGTTTCAGATACAGTGTCGTGAAATGAATTTATGTGGCCACTTTTTACGGCCTGGTGCTCTTCCTGACGCCAACCTTAGTAGAACAGGTAATGAAGTTGGAGAATAAAATTGGGTAAAGTGTTGGAAGGAATCGGGTGTCCTCTATGAATTGCGAATGTCCCGAAATTGCTTAGAAGTGAGAGAGGGAAACCACAGAAAACTGTTCTCAGTACAGCCGATTGTGGGCTTCAAACCCAAACGCCACCGAGCTGCAAGATTTGACAGGACCTATTGGCTAATTATTTCTTTTATTTATATTGCTCATTCACTAAGGACACACACGTATTATTACCAGCATAAATTTGGAGGGTAATAATTAACACAATTTGTGCCCAACACACTGAAAGTTTTGTTCCCCGTCATAAATTTCGTGCACGCGAGTGTGCTGCTAATAGTCGGTTTAAGTCCACGTCTAGAAAACATGTTGGAAAATAAAAACACATCATATCGGGACACTGAAAGATCTCCGATTCATCCAAAATGCAGACTGAGTGAATTCACTCCCTACTTGTATTATTAAGAGTACAAGCCATTGTTGTATAAGCGCACACTTAGGAGGTTTCGTTTTAGGCATGTGAACTATATTCACTTAAACAGATGTTCTTTCACTGGCGACTTGACACAGTATGTACCTTTTTACTACCTGCTCCTTGTACTTCCTAGATAATCCTCCCCCTCACCCGGTCACTCGACACAGTACGTCCTTTACTACCTGCTCCTTGTTCTTCTGAGCTAATCGTCCACCTCCACCATTCACTCAGCATTCCTTTGGTGACAGTTGTCTGGGAAGAGCACATTTCTGTGAAAAACCCACCCTCTGCTGTTCTGCTCGTTCCACGGATGTCCATTGTGTGACTGTAAAAATTACAGAAGTTGAATTTTATATTTAAGTATAGCAAATAGGAATTTTTAAGCACTAAAATAGTAAAATAGCCTCTAAATGTCCAAATAGGCATTTTAGGGCACTATAAAACTCTATTAATGTAAGTATTTTATCATGAAACGTAAACAATTTTTTTTTAAATCATGTTATTTCGTAAGGAACGAAATAGACATTTGCCTTAAAATCCCAGGTCTATTTATTAGATAGTGGTGGTATTTCGCTTAAATGGACAGTTTCACGCTCAACACCGAATATATTCCAGAGAGGTATTCTGAAAGAAATTCAGTGCGAGAATGACTTGCATTTAAGAGGCAAAGGTAGGACTTAGACCGCCTGGGTGGTGTAGGGGTTAGTGTGAATTGCTGCCACCCTCGGAGACCCGGGTTCGATTTCCGGCTCTGCCATGAAATTATAAATGTGGTATCAGGGCTGGAACGGGGTCCACTCAGCCTCAGGAGGTCAAGTGAGCAAAGGGGGTTTCGATTCCCACTCAGCCATCTTCGAAGTGGTTTTCCGTTGTTTCCCACATCTCCTCCAGGAAAATGCCGGGATGGTATCCAACTTAAGGCTACGGCCAATTTGTTCCCTCTTCCATGTCAATTAACTGCAATGTTCCCTCTCACTCAAGGCCCCTGAACAGCATAAATAGTGAGGCCGCCAGGAAATCACTTTGATCACTACACCACAGAGGTGGACAAAATAGCTCACTAAATACTATTAAATGTGTATTTTCTGTGATCCTGATGGGAATGATTTGCAATCCGCCATCAAAAGGCAACGAAATCAATTTATATGAAAGACTGCTGTAAAAGGAGTACCACTGAGTACCACTTAATTTGAACGTACAGGGTAAATTGAAACTTACCAGACATCGAAATATCGGTAATTAAAATGATAATAATTTTAAGAATACATTAATAGTACCATAATAATATTAATAGGGTCATTTTCTTAATGTCTGTTCTATTGATACTGGTTATAGGCCGCGCGAGGTGTTAGATTTGAGTTAAAAAGGAGCTCTTCATAGTCAAGGAAGCCAACGATCATAGGAATATTAAAAAGCTCAATCTTGTTTAAACTTGACAGAGGCTGTACCTTAATTAAGGCCACGGCCGCTTCCTTCTAACTCCTAGGCCTTTCCTATCCCATCGTCGCCATAAGACCTATCTGTGTCGGTGCGACGTAAAGCCCCTAGCAAAAAAAAAAAAAAACTTGACAGAAATAGTGAAAAAGGTTTGGGTCCGATTGTATCGATCAGGCTGCCACTCAGCTCCCACTCCCCGGCGCTATCCCACTACTGCTCGCTACGGAGACTTTTGGCTGCTGGGTTTCCCCCCTGGCCCGGTACGCCTCTCCTTAGCCAACCTGGTCACCTCGAGCTCCCCCAAGGTACCCATATTGATGGCGAGCTTAGTGCGGACGCCAAGTCCACATGGGTCACTGAGCACCAGGACTCCCGACCTCAAACCATCCTCTAAACCCGGCCTCCAAGTAGCTGGATTACAGGAGCACGCCACGACTCCCAGCCGGGAAACTGTGTTCAACTCCGGGTTCATATAGTTACCTCACGTTCACATACAGTACTAGACTAGAACATTTTTATTTCAATAAACATATTTATTATAATAAATCACACGTAAATTTATCTAAATATTTGTTAACACGTGCCGTTTATGAGCATTACAATAAAGAAATATGTGTGTATCGCAAAAAGTGGCTCGATAAACACAGTGCTCTCTCGCAGCAGCCGAATGAACGATCTCGTGGATAGAGACTTCTCAAGTGAACTGGTCAAACAAGTCGACCTCATTTTATACGTTGGAGCAGTGGACCCGCACGATGTGTAAGATCTCCGCATTGGTTCCCCAGTAAACATTTTCTTCCCCATTTTTAACAAAGTGAAGACCTACTACTGCAGTAAATATGGTAAAAGATGTCGTTATACAGTATCGAAATTAATTCCCGTGTATCGAATTAAAATGAACTACTAACATCATGTTTAAGTCGTGGATGGTAAACTTCTCGGACAGTCTGTTACAAAAATAAATATCTAGGTACAGTCCCTTCTTTTAATCTCTCGTTACACTTCTGGTCGTACTGTAGATTAGCCAATTCTTCCATTGTAATTGATTTTTATGCCTGGTTTAATTTTTGCTCCGTAATTCCATGCAAGTGCCCCACTGAATTCCCTTCAAGACATCAATGAATTGGAATATATTGAGGTGTGGATCGTGAACTGACCATTCAATTTGCTGTGAAAGGATTCACGTTCTGACGAACGTTCTGAAAACCTCACGCGAATTATAGGTGGTTACTGGCTGTCTGCAGCAATATGTAAAGAGAGAGAAAAATATTTCATCTATAGATTTGATAGCTATTAGGTCCTCGATATGATATTATTAATTTCGTAACACGAATCATCATCTGTTTTACCCTCCAGGTTCGGCTTTTCCCTCGGACTCAGCGAGGGATCCCACCTCTACCTGGAGCTTCAGACTCTCCTCGCCCAGGCGGCCTCACCTGCTATGGTGAGGGGGATGGGAAAATTGGAAGGGATAGGTAAGGATGAGGGAAGGGAGCGGCCGTGGCCTTAAGTTAGGTACCATCCCGGCATTCGCCTGGAGGTGAAGTGGGAAACCACGGAAAACCACTTCGAGGATGGCTGAGGTGGGAATCGAACCCACCTCTACTCAGTTGACCTCCCGAGGCTGAGTGGACCCCGTTCCAGCCCTCGTACCACTTTTCAAATTTCGTGGCAGAGCCGGGAATCGAACCCGGTCCTCCGGGGGTGGCAGCTAATCACGCTAACCACTACACCACAGAGGCGGCACTATGAACTTTATAAGAAATAAATATGTTTGTACAGCGAAAAGAGGTTCGATGTTCGCAGTGCTCTCTCGCAGTAACCGGATGAACCATCTCGTGGATAGCGACTTCTCAACTGTACTCGTCAAACAAGTCGACCACAGTTCATACATTGGAGCAGTGGACCCGCGCGATGTGAAAAATGTTGAAATCTTGTGTGTGTATTTTATGTGGTAGAGGTGACTGTAAATCTTAGTTTAAAATAATTACGTGATTAATTACCTCGTAACCTTAAGCGAAGAGGTAATTGTATCGCTATGGCACCAATGGAATGCAGGTAGAGTGGAGAAGAATTGAAATATCTTTAAGAGTTTGAAATAAAGGACTTCCCGAGTTCATTTTAAACCAGCGACGTCGAGACTGTAAAAGAACAAGAATGGACATAACTATGAAGGTCAGTTTTTCTACATCATATTCCCGTCTCAGATACGGTGTCGGGAATGACGTGAAATGAATTTATATGGCCACTTTTTACGGCCTGGTTCTCTTCCTGACGCCAACCTTAGTAGAGCAGGTCATGAAGTTGGAGAATGAAATTGGGTAAGGAGTTGGAAGGAATCGGGTGTCTTCTATGAATTGCGAAAGTCCCGAAATTGCTTAGAAGTGAGAGAGGGAAACCACAGAAAACTGTTCTCAGTACAGCCGATTGTGGGCTTCAAACCCAAACGTCATCCGAACTGCAAGATCTGACAGGACCTATTGGCTAATTATTTCTTGTATTTATATTGCTCACTCACTAAGGACATACATTTATTATTGCAAGCATAAATTTGGAGGGTAGTAATTAACACAATTTGCGCCCAACACACTGAAAGTTTTGTTCCCCGTCATAAATTTCGTGCACGCGAGAATGCTCTCGAATAGTCGGTGTAAGTCCACGTCTAGAAAACATGTTGGAAAATAAAAACACATTATATCGGGACACTGAAAGATATCTGATTCATCCAAAATGCAGACTGAGTGAATTCACTCCCTACTTGTATTTAATGTTTCATTCTTAGTTTCTGTTAGGTTATTCTGGGATCACCACGTGAGATGGCTATGTGTTACAAGTCATAGACCTGTGACCTTGTACTTGCGATATGGTATGATCGAACCCCACTTTCGGCAGCCCTAAAAGAGTACTAGTCCGCGTATTCCCATTTTCACACCAAGTGACGCCAGGGATGAGCATTAATTAAGATTTTGCCCATCCCAGCATCACTGAAAATTGAATGTGAAGTTAATATCAAAGAAGCAAGCTCGGAGTTTTACCCGCAATTCGAACCACAGGGACATAACTTCTCCGGACTTCTCGAGCTAGTTCCCTAGTCGAATTTCCGGAGTTCAATTTGGTTTCCGCTAATTTCAGGTCTTGAACTTAACATTACTCGACTTGTTTCCGTTAAGTTTTGGGCCTTGAATTGAGAAGTGTCTGTTCAAAAGCGCTATTTCTACCCTAAGAAGGTTGTGGAAAAACGCATGGTAACGTATAATAAAAGCCACATTGAACGTACCCATGATCGTGTATGTTACTACATTAAAGGAATTACATCTTTTTTGTTTGGATTGTTCATAGCATTTGGATAGTATTCATCTACTTCAATGCATGTGGACAAAATGCGAAGAAAAATTTCAAGTGGAAATAGCACCTTTTGAACAGACAGTCCTCAATTGCAGTTGTGTCGAGAACTGATAATAATCATGTTATTAGATAGTGGTGATATTTCGCTTAAATGGGCAGTTTTACGCTGAACACCGAATATATTCCAAAGTGATATTCTGAAGGAAATTTAGTGCGAGATTTACTTGCATTTAAGGAGCAAAGCTAGGGCTTAGACCGCCTGGGTGGTGTAGTGGTTAGTTTGAATGGCTGTCACCCCCGGAGAGCCTGGTTTGATTTTCGGCTCTGCCATGAAATTATAAATGTGGTATCAGAGCTGGAACGGGGTCCATTCTTCCTCAGGAGGTCAAGTGAGTAAAATGGGTTTCGATTTCCACCTCACCTATCTTCGAAGTGGTTTTCCGTGGTTTCCCACATCTCCTCCAGGAAAATGCGGGATGGTATCCAACTTAAGGCTACGGCCACATCCTTCCCTCTGCGTTGTCTATCACTTGCAATGTTCCCATCCCGCCCAAGGCCCCTGAGCAGCATAGCTAGTGAGGCCGCGTGTCCTCCAACCAGCTGTAACCTCCGACCCGAAGTGTCACTGCCCTTGATTCGGTAGAGGTGGAATCCCTCGCTGTTGAATAAGAGGGAAAAACCTACCCTGGAGGGTAAACAGATTAAGAAAGAAATAACAGGCATGTATAAACCTGGATTACAAGAAAATAATGTTCACTCCTCAGTTTCTGGATATCCGATACTAGGAAAACTGAGTAGGCTTATCTGTTCTCTTTTATATCTTTATGAATAAGTAACTCTGGGGTTGTGAGGTTAGCAACTACCAGTCTCTGCCCGAGTCTACATTTGGCTACCTCTATTTTATTATTAGAACGGTCCTATCTATAATTTTTCTTTCCCAACCTACGTTAGCTATATCTTCTTACGGCCTTAAAAGCATTTGGTTTCGCGAGGTCTAAGGAATCATTATTACTTTCGCACCTTTCATGGTGGCTTTTATGTCGATAACGACTCTATTCTCTTGCAAGACCTTTGTTGGCTTTTATGTTTAATGAATATTCTTCGAGAGGCCGAACCTTTTTCCCTTTTCTCCCTTGATATTTAATAGAGGATAATAATTACGTAGTATTTTCCTTTGAAATAATGATCAACACCATTGTATTTATAATCGTACAGTGATCTTACCTGCTGTAACGAAATTAGGGCTTTCAACGTTGCCAAAGAAGTCTTAGATATGGGTTTCAGCTTTCGTGACTGTTCAGGATTTCCAAGACGCTCCGACTCGTCTTTAGCATGATGTTGCTTCTCCCCCAGAATCCGAACGGGATGCATGCGTCGCTTGTCGGTGGCGGTGGATTTCTTGAAAAGTCGCCACCTGGGTTATTAACTTCATGTCTTTGTTTTACCATCATGCTTGAGAAGCTTTAGCTTAGCTTTTAGTAAATTGTTCATTCTGAATACAACCAAGGTTGTTAGCCCTGGAGGAGCTCAAGATTTTCCCCGGCTGCGGACAGGCATTTTCACCTAACCCGAACAGTTACGGTTTTCCCGCCAATACTGGGCTGGCTGATAGCAGTGGTTTCCCACTGAGCGATGGGTTCGCCACATCCCTGCGCCAATAATGATGATAATAATAATAATAATAATAATAATAATAATAATAATAATAATAATAATAATAATAATAATAATAATAATAATTGTTACGGGGGTACCCGTGGAGCAGAAAGAGGTGAAAGAAGGTGCTGGGGTGAATAGGTCTAACTACAATATCAAAGTTAATTTAAATCTTTAACAAAGGTTATATTTCTTTAGAATTTCAAAAATCAACAAATAACAATATAACAGATAAAATTAGCCAACATTAAACAAGTCTAGGAACGACAAAATTGGTGGGCTTCAAGCCCTCACTTAAATTTTCCTGAGCTCCCAGCTCAAATTTACAATAGAGCCAAGTTTTATGCAAGGACAGAAATCCCCTAACACATGGAGCACTTGCTCCGTCACTTACAATATCAAGCCTCCCAGAGGTATTCAGAAATCTTACTTTGAAAAAGAGCTAAAAGGCTCTCAGTTTCTTCTAGCCTATTCAAGGCAATATCAGAAAATTACAATCACTCGCCATTAAGGCACAACCTACAAATTTGAAACAGGGGTATCTTGTACCCAATCTATTGGGCCTTTGCGGAAAAGAACAGGTTAAGTAAATGGCCCGAAACAGAAATTGAATGGAGGCGTGTACTTGCACTCCTAGATATGAACTCTTAAATCCTAAAGGGCACTAGGCCGATGAAATAGGGGCTATTCCCAAACTACTGAGGTTGCACGCATGGAAAGAACTTTAACACATTGCAGAAACAAAAGCGTGGCACCTCAAACCAAGATGAAGGGGAGCTCGAGAGTGTCTATCACTCTCTATCCCCGATTTACAGTTAAAGATTTTATGAATTAGTTACATAAGCCGGCAGAGAGTTACATTTTAGAAAAGAAGGTTACATAGTGAATGATTCGGACCTTTCCCTCGGGTTAAACTGCGGAGCTAGCAAGAAATAAAGATGTTATGTAGCCATTACCTCGTAGAAGTTCTAGCTGCTGACGAAGAGGCCTCCCGCCTCCTGCTTGATGCACACACTCAGTAAGATGACGATCAATTGGCCAAGAGACGTGAAAATCCGCAGTTTATAAACCCTCAGGGAAGGTTCGAGATCATTCGTGAATAATCAAGACACACCCACAGAGTTTTATTGGTTGAGTTCAAAAGTTACACTCAGAATCGGAGGAGAAGCCTGTGATAGGTGGAAAATTAATTACAAAAATTTGGTATTGGCTAGATTCAAAACTGGCGGAAAGAAAAGATAAATATTGCCAACCCAAAAATAAATGAACATCAATTATTTAAAAAAACTTATGAATACAAAATTTCTTTAAATCCAAAGTTCTTTCACTTCGCACCAGGGTGCATGATCATAGTTTTTAGTAGTGACATCTGTGGAAGAATGTCCAAACTTCTTGACGAATGGCAAACAAAACAAGTAGAAATACAGTCAGTACAGGAAACTTCACAATAACAAAATTACATCATATGTTAGTGGTGACATCTTCTGAGTAAATTTATAAGTTGATCTAGTTTCAATTTCACTGTTTCACCAGTAGAGGAGTTCTTTTAGGCGCTAGATTGAAATGCGCGGCGTTGGGGTGTACCTCCCGGTACAATAATAATGAAAGGAAGAACATTTGAATACACATATAGAGGATACAGTGTGAGGGAGTTTGCAATAAAACAGACTTGTTTCAATATCAGTAAACTCCTACAGAATCTCAAGTCTCAATCACGAAAGAAAATTAAAAGATGCGGGCCATTTAGCAGCCTACGTTTTCTATAAGACCGCCAACAGGATGAGAGCTTAGCCTACTACAAATTACTGGAAATAAGAACCTGGAAGGGATGTGAATGTTGATATGTTGTGTGACGTCAGCGAAGCATGTCATCGTCGTGCCTAGAAAAACCGCTCTGTGATAATATTTCCGCTTTGTACTCTGATCTGAAATGATCTGTTATCTGAGGTTCTTTATTGCATGAACTATCAACGAATTTTCGTTTTAAGGGACACATGTGCTCCGGATCGGTGTTTATCTCCTCAACATTGGCACATGCCGGTACTTCGACGCGCAACGACGATGTGAGGAAACAACTGTTATTTCCTCAAAGTGTAATATCAATTACCGTAATGTACAGCTAAGAATTAATTTCGACTTAAGATATGTTTGTATTTCTAAAACTGCCCGGCTCCATGGCTAAATGGTTAGCGTGCTGGCCTTTGGCCACAGGGGTCCCGGGTTCGATTCCCGGCAGGGCCGGGAATTTTAACCTTAATTGGTTAATTTCTCTGGCGCGGGGGGCTGGGTGTATGTGTTGTCTTGATCATCATTCATCCGCATCACGACGCGCAGGTCGCCTACGGGAGTCAAATCAAAAGACCTGCACCTGGCGAGCCGAACTTGTCCTCGGACACTCCCGGCACTAAAAGCCATACGCCATTTCATTTCATTTCTAAAACTTTAATTCACTATATGAAATTAAAATTACCTCTGTTACTTCTTGAAATAAAGAACTGTTTCTCTCGAGAATAAAGATATGTGACAAAACTACCATTGCCAGCTTTATAAGGAAAAATGGGCCCGTAGAAGAAAGTTGCAATGCCCCAATATGTTTGCTTCATATCTCATTCAAACGAATTATCGTTATTTCAGTTTTGAGGTTATTTTCGTGATCATAAAATAGATTTTCACACGACAAATATATTCATCAAGCAACAATGTCATCATCATCATCATCATCATCTGTTTACCCTCCAGGTTCGGTTTTTCCCTCGGACTCAGCGAGGGATCCCACCTCTACCGCCTCAAGGGCAGTGTCCTGGAGCTTCAGACTCTTGGTTGTGGGATACAACTGGGGAGAATGACCAGTACCTCGCCCAGGCGGCCTCACCTGCTATGGTGAACAGGGGCCTTGTGGAGGGATGGGAAGATCGGATGGGATAGGCAAGGAAGAGGGAAGGAAGCGGCCGTGGCCTTAAGTTAGATACCATCCCGGCATTCGCCTGGAGGAGAAGTGGGAAACCACGAAAAACCACTTCCAGGATGGCTGAGGTGGGAATCGAACCCACCTCTACTCAGTTGACCTCCCGAGGCTGAGTGGACCCCGTTCCAGCCCTCGTACCACTTTTCAAATTTCGTGGCAGAGCCGGGAATCGAAGCCGGACCTCCGGGGGTGGCAGCTAATCACGCTAACCACTACACCACAGAGGCGGACAAGCAACAATGTGAAAACTGAAATTGTCATTTTTCTAAAAAACTATTTAAAATGAATATAGTCCGTTTTGATTCTAATCCCCCCAGTCGTTTGATGGCACCACCAAATGTTCAGTGCTGCGCACGCCTATATTTTAACTCCCGAGGAGAACATTTCCCCTCCCAGAATCTTTTAGTGAACGTGTTTAAAGTATTGCCCCTCCTCCTGCACATTTTCTTGGTAATATCCCTCCGCTGGAAACGCCCAAGTGCTGAACACTGATAGAGTAGCACCTTCCTATACAATTCCAAATATGAGAGGCTATTACTCAAGCAGACCACGTCATTCTCGACAAGAATTATTATTTAGATGAGCGTCATGCCTGTTGAGTTCCACAGACAACAATTCCCTATTTCCGTTACAGTAATACCCATCATGCGCAACCATGGTTATCGAAGCAATTTCGAGAAATTTGTTAACAATGCATCATGTAGCCTAATGGGTTGAGCCCTCCTTTCGATAAATATAGGGTCTGGAGACAAGGAAGCCAGACGCTATTTTGAATGTCATAATGCGTAACAATGGGTGATAAATAATCGAGTATTTTCACACTAACAGGCTACCACTTCCTTACTGCGCAGGCGCACCTCCACTGCACCCATGGGATGAGTCAAAAAAAGAGTATGGCTGATATTACAAAATCAAGAAAATTTGTCAAGGATCTTTCGTAAAATATCTATATAAATAAAATTGTATTTATTTATATATATATTTATTTATTTATTTATTTATTTATTTATTTATTTATTTATTTATTTATTTATTTGTACCTTGTCCAATGGCGAAGTTACGGCTCTAGGATATCTCTCCCACTTAGTCACCATGTTTACAATCTAAAATAAATAATAAAATAATTAAAACAGTTAAAATACATTCATGGAATTATCATTGAATTTAAATAACTAATTTAATATATATGAAACTGTCATAATTTAAGATAAATTTAAGACTTAAAGTAAACAACAAATAATTAACATCATTTAAGTTGTTTGTTGTTTGTCCAACCCTTGTCCCGTTTCCCAACGGGGTCGGGTATGAGGTGAGATGAATCAGTCGTGGTGGGTTTTTTAATGACCGGATGCCCTTCCTGACGTCAACCTCATCGGAGGAGTTAATGAGATGAATGACGTGATATATGACATTAGGGAGAGGGTGAAACCCGGTGCCGGCACATAGCCTACTCCTGTCGAATAGCACCAAGGGGTCTGCTAAAGGCTTAACGTCTCCATCCGACGGACGAATCACCATCAACAGCGTCATATGCCCTCACTCCATATGAGGACTGCGGAGAGGTTTGGAATTTAATTCAGGCTTTTGGCACGCAATCTAGTGATTAGAAATTGTATACCACCACCTCCCCTACCCTGCCGGCCAACATTCTGATGGTGAAAATTTTTTCGACCAATGAAAAATGTTGAAACTTTCAATGAAAGAAAATTATAACATTCTTTTTCTTTGCTAGTTGCTTTACGTCGCACCGACACAGATAGGTCTTATGGCGACGATGGGACAGGGAAGGACTGGGAGTGGGAAGGAAACGGCCGTGGTCTTAATTAAGGTACAGCCCAGCATTTGCCTGGTGTGAAAATGGGAAACCACGGAAAACCATTTTCAGGGCTGCCGGCAGTGGGGTTCGAACCTACTATCTCCCGAATACTGGATACTGGCCGCACTTAAGCGACTGCAGCTATCGAGCTCGGTATAACATTCTTTATAAGCAAGTATAAACATAATGTAACTACTGTAATAAATGGAAATATGCATTGTATGAACCTAAAAAAATGTAAGAATGAAATTATAAAGCCAAAAACACGTAAAAAAAACACATAATTTATATAAAATTTTGTCTGTTCACTTCAATATTTTGCCTCATACAAGTCGGATTAAGTAAAGTTGAAAGTAGGTCCAGTTCAATTTTTGAGCTTCTGTCTTCCTGTCTGTCTGTCTGTTTGTTTGTTTGTTTGTTTGTTTGTTTGTTTGTGTCAACATCACGGGAAATAAGATCAACAGAATTTCTCGAAACTCGATATTTAAGTTCTGGTTACAAATTATTATTATTATTATTATTATTATTATTATTATTATTATTATTATTATTATTATTATATTATGATTATTATGATTATTATTATTATTATATTATGATTATTATGATTATTATTATTATTATTATTATTATTATTATTATTATTATTATTATTATTATTATTATTATTATTATTATTATTATTATATGATTAACATGCTGCGATGGAAAAATATTAAGGAGACCATGTCAGGAAATGTCTCCGTTAATATTAGTTGTATAAAAATGTACAAAATAAAATTGTTCAAAATATAATTTCCTATTAGATATGTTTCATGCATTTTTTACCGAAAGAGAGATACTCGCGGTTATTATATTTCTCACGGAAGTCCAAATATCCAGACAAATATTACATTTACATAAAAGATTTACATAACGAAAAGGATAGAAAATCTAATATAGAATATTTTATGGCTGTTATGCTTGTGCCGAGCGAGCAATATTAATGCAGATATTCATGAACTTAGATGTTTAAGTCCACCAATGGCGAGCATCATTGACATAGAAATAATGGTCAGCCGTCATGGTTACAAAGTAACTAACGATGGTGAGGATTGTTATGAATGTTTTCGCTCAAAATCCTGTGATTATCAGCTCCTATTGTTCAGAAAATATCTACGGAAATGAGGAAAAAATGAAGAAACTATCTGTGGAAGAATGAGGGGAAAAATAATCATAAAAGAGGAAAGGGGGATAAACTTTAGGAATCGAATACCCTAATATCACAGAGCTGGAAGAGAAAATGCGGTGGCCTATTACTCGTAAGGTCCTAAAACTTATCAACAATAGCATTACTCCGACTGACAAATTGTTGTTAGTTTGAACTGTGCCTTGTCTCTTCCGTTGCCACTCTACTCCATTAGATGGCAATGTTGCTGTGATTACAAGAAACTGACCCGACGACGATGGGTATACAACAGCTAGTCTTTTATAAAATATACAACAGTGCATTTTAAATTTAATTCTACTTCTGAAAGAGAAAAATACAATACATATTCTTACTTTTATAAATTCATATTTCATTAACTGGCAAAAGTAGTTTTATATGGCCGTGCGGTTAAGAGCGTCCAGCTGTCAGCTTGCATTCGGGAGATAGTGGGTTCGAACCCCACTGTCGGCAGCCCTGAAGATGGTTTTCCGTGGTTTCTCATTTTCACACCAGGCAAATTAATTACGGCCACGGCGGCTTCCTTCCCACTCCTAGCCCTTTCTTATCGCACCGTCGCCGCAAGACTTATCTGTGTCGGTACGACGTAAATCAACTTGTAAATAAAAGTAGCTTTCATAAAATAACTTTGATAGAAGGTAAAAACGCGATGGTATCTCCGTACAGACTATGAAGGCTCTTGGAGGGGTAGAAGATAAAGTTTTCCACTATTGGCAACCTCGGCACTTGGTGGGGTAGAGCGGTTAGCTCTACGCCCGGCCACCTTTGCTCCCAGGAATTAACCTGGTACTCTTTTTTGGTGTAAACTGAGTGAACAACAGGGCAATGCGCACCTCCAGAAGTGGAAATCTACTTTCTTCAATGTTTTGACTTACTGAAGGGGAAACGAAACCACCTCCTTTCGGGTGAACCGAGCATGCCTTTACTGCCTCGGCCAGGCAGCCCGTTTTGATATAAGGTTTTGACTATATTGAGTCCAAAATGGAGGATCGTAAGTTCTGCTGGCTGTAACCAAATTGCTCATTTCGGACAACAATTTAAATTAAATGTTATACAGTACAAATACAAGGTATAAGGCCTTCAGTTAATCACACATTGGGCCAACGTTCAGTACGTCTTATTAGATTACGCTATACACAACGCAGAAGTAGTGGATGTGGACTATCTGTATTTCTTTTGTGTTACCACTTAGTGACTCCTGCTATTCGCCGCATGTATTTCGTTTCAGCTGTAGTTATTCTTCTCTCATAGCATTTCCTCAGGGTCCACGCTTCACTTCCATAGCAGAGTACAGGTCTTGCCAAGGTTTTGTAGATTTTTGTATGGGTATGTTTTTGAACTAATGATGGTCTAAAACCTTTATTGATGATTCTCAAACATCTGTTGAATTTTGAGATTTTCTCGGGTATGTCCTGTTCTTCAAAAAAAAGACAGTTTGTAGTCGGGGTATTTAAAATAATTTACTCTTTCCAAAATATTGTTATTTAGACAGATTTTTCTTCTTACTGGTCCCTTGCCACGGAAAGCCATAATCTTAGCTTATATAATATACAGGTAATATATAATACAGCGAGTGGAGTGGCCGCGCATGTTAACGCGATGCTGCTATGGAGCCAAATTTGTATTTGGAAGGCGAATGGGTTCAAAACCCACCGTCGGCTGTGCTGAGAATGGTTTTCTGTTGTTTTATATATTCACTTTCAGACAAATGCCGAGACATTTCCTGTTCATGGGACGCATCCGATTCATTCAATCTATTTACCCAGTTTCATTCACCATCATTCATTTCATCTGCATTCGCTTCTGAACTGAGACTATAGTCAGGAAGGGCATCCGACCGTAAAACATCCATATAATTTCATCTCACCACATCTCGGGCCCGTATCAGAAAAAAAACTGGACTAAGACGTATACATATAGTGTGTTGCTGTTATCGTTGTTTGGGTCATAGAATTGGTTGATGCAACTCGACTCCCTGTCACGCAATCTGTGCTAACCTTTTCTTTTCTAGGTAACTACATCTTACATCTACTCTAACCTGTCTGTCATATCATATCCATACCTTGGTCTCCCCTGCCGTTTCTACCACCTACAATGGCCAATGATATTACTGTGTATTAGTTATTTTTCTTGAACTCACGTTCTCAACCTCTCTCTCTCTCAAGCCACTTAAAGAAACATTTTGTTCTCCTCGATCCAAAATTCAGAAGATTCATTTTAATTGTATCAAGTTCATATTTATCTAAAAAGTAGGATACAGCTGACTCATAATACAGTATTCCTTCATCACTTTGTCAACTTCTTCTGGTTGTGCCCCTGAAGTCTTGAAGCGAATAGTAGGATCGATTATTTCTCCCATTTACTTTTGCCGATTGATGGCAATAACGTCGATTCGTCAGAAGCTTAATTGGCAAGGATTCGAACCGTGGCTGTCTTGACCAAAAGCTAATGAAGACGTCATTCGGCTATAACGCCCCTTGTACATGTTAATTTTAATCATTAAAAACTTGGGATTTAGTGGTAATCAGTCTAATGTAGTAGTAGTAGTAGTAATAGTAGTAGTAGTTAGTAACGCTTTCAGGCTGCAAAAAAGGCCTCCAGAAATGCCGTATAGTTACTTGACGTGGTCTCTAATGGCCCTAAGTAAATAATAATAATAATAATAATAATAATAATAATAATAATAATAATAATAATAATAATAATAATAATAATAATAATAATAATAATAATAATAATAATAATAATAATAATCTTCAGGGGTACCAACAGTGGGGCTCGAACCCACATCTTCCGAATTCAAACCGCGCGGCTAACTTGCTCGGCGTTCATATTATTATTATTATTATTATTATTATTATTATTATTATTATTATTATTATTATTATTATTATTATTATTATTTGCCAACAGGGGATTGTGAAGGCATTTAGATAATTCAAAGAGGATTACTGACTAAGGGCTGAAAGGCAAAAAATGCAATCTGTAACAAAGGAGTACGTACGTTTGATTTTGTGTTGTTGATGTTATTGTTGTTTGTTTTTGCTTTACGTTGCGCGACACAGACAGGTCTTATGGCGACGGTGAGATAGGAAATATCTAGGACTGAGACGGAAGCGACCATGGCCTTAATTAAGGTACATCCCCAGCATTTATTTGGTGTGAAAATAAGAAACCACAGAAAAAAAGATCTTCAGGGGTACCAACAGTGGAGCTCGAACCCACCATCTTCCGAATGCAAACCGCGCGGCTAACTTGCTCGGCGTTCATATTATTATTATTATTATTATTATTATTCACTCAACTACTTTATCTTTCATTCACTCTGGTAGAGTCGCAGATGCTTTGTGTGTCGCGCATGTGGACCTGGCCAACTTTTACGGTCAGATGCCCTTTTTGATGCCAATCCTATGACAACATATAACTTCTATGTGTTTCTGTTGTGGTTGTGTGTAAATGAAGAGGTGCGCATTAAGACGCACACAAACACCCAGTCCCCTAGGCAGGGGAATTATCCAGACACGGCTAAAATCTCGACGTAGCCGGGAATGGAACCCATGACTCACTGAACTGAAGGCCTCAACGCTGACCATTCATCCCCGGAAACCGGATATCAGCTGTTATCGGTTTTACTAGATGTCGGAGTGCTGTGATTTTATCCTGGAAATCGGTTCTTTAACGTGCCAGTAGGGAAGTTTGTTAACATTGAATGGAAGCTGTACAGAACAATTAAGAAGCAGAAGAAGATTTCGAAAGGGTGAGAGAGCTTTTGAAAGACGTTCGCCAAGTGTTTTGTGTGGAGTGTGGTGACATATGGAGCTGAAAAAATTGACATTAAGAAACAAAGTATTTGGAAAGTTTTGGAATATGGTTGTGTAGTAGAATGGAAAAAGTGAAGTGGACAGATAAAGTGCTAAGGAAATAGGAGAGAAGAAACGCCTGATGTAAACTATAAGAGGAAAATATCCTGGTTGGGTCACATACTACGCAGATATTGTCTTCAACAGGCGGTGAAGGAGGTAAAATAGAAGGAAGAAAAGGAAGAGGATGAAGGTTTGGAATGTTAACAAATTAATGTCAAAGAAGGGAGAAGCTATGAACAACTGAAACGAGATGCTCGAGACAGAGAATCACGGAGGACATCCAGTTGATACCTATCCCAGGATAGATTCGCGGAAGAAGATCTACGGATAGGCTATAGGTCTCTCACCCCCAACGTCACTTGGATTCGATCACCCTAACTTGACTACCGTAGGTGACCACTAAATCATCAAAGGTTCGCAGCCGCCAGTATGTATGTATGTATGTTCAGTCTTCAGCCCTAAGGCTGGCTAGATCCTCAACAGCTCTGCCATCAGCTGTCATAAATGGCCTAGTCATCACTGAAGAGGCGTACTAGGGAAAGGAGGAGTGAGGTAGTTTCCCGTTGCTTTCCTCACCGAGCCAGAAGTTGCTATTTCATATCAGTCTGCCAAGCCCACTGAAATGCATGCACCAACCGACCCTATGAGCAACATTTTCACACCATTCATAGCAGGGACTGGCTGCATAAGAATGGCATTACTAGCATCGCTCATACCTCAGTCACTTTCATATAGTCAAATCCAAGGATAAGACGGAGACAGATCAATGACAGTAACAAAATTGCTCTAGCCCATACCAGAAGACATAGTGTACTGTAAACACTAGGTCCTGCCAGCAAAGGCATGCCGCCAGTATAGCGGCCCATAAAGAAACAAAGTACTTCGTTAATGCTGGTGCTACAGGCTATAATAATTATGCAAATGATAATAATTATGATCACAATTTTAGCTTTTAATTGAATTTTTACATAAATTATTATGTGGCGTTCGTGTAACCGGTCGGAGACTTACCTTTCCGTACATTACGAACGGTGCTCAAGAGGGCTGTTGCAATAGAGGTAACAAAATTACCGTTATTTTTCGTTTCTTACCATTAAGACTAATAATGTGAACAAGGAAATAGAAGATTGTCGATTTACCACTTGAAGCCACTCCCGACACACCCACTTGGTCAGGCCTTTGAGCCCAGCAATCACTTCATATTGCGTATTGTTCGCTCGGCGATACACGTGAAGAAGCGGCCAAGTTATTCACCGTCTGGGTTAATCTCATGTTCCAGTTAGAACATTAATGTTCTAAAATGGGGGCATGTCGTAACTACTAGCTATTACACTGTAATATCATCTTAGACGCAAGTTTCCGTGTTACTCACAGCGACGTCATGCCCTATGTATTCCATTCGAGGCGACAAGAATAATAATATGAATTGAATTATCACATCAAAGGAACATGATAAGGAAAGAAAAAGAATTAAAGCAGCGTTGACAGCCCGGGGCTAACCTGTGCAAGCACAGAGGCTGCCCGCTGGGAATGAATGACCTGGTGAGACCAAACAAGTCAAATTTTTGCACTTTTTTTAGGAGATAGAAAACTGTTCTTTGTTGTATTATTACTAATTAAACAGTTTAATTTTCCAGACTTATTTAATTTTTCTGTAGAGTAACGGGTTGGCACTATTAGTTTCCGTTCTCAGGGGCCCGGGTTCGATACCCGGAACTGCCACAAATTTAAGAATGGCAGATGGGCTGGTATGTGATTAAACAAGCAGTTCACCTCCATTGGGGGTTTGTCCAAAAAGAGCTGCACCACCTCAGGATGAGGATACGAGTTTACTTACTAATTTGATTTCAACAATTAAATTATTTTAAAACCTACTTTTGTCATTTTCGTTTTATTTTACTTTTATACCTATCGTTGACGGGTTAGTTTTTGCATCATCGAAGCAGCGCTGCCTTCTAGCGGAGATGAGTAGCACCAGAAAACGATCGCCGATATATATGCAATAGTCAAATATATTACTATGTCGGCGGTGCTCGCCATTATGGACGTAGCATTTAAGTCTGAATTCGTGAATATCTCCATTATTCTACCCCATACAATAAAATATTTCAGTTATGTAAACATTTTGGGTAGAACTAAGATTTCTAAAGATACTCACAAGTTTGTGAAGGATGTAATAATAATAATAATAATAATAATAATAATAATAATAATAATAATAATAATAATAATAATAATAATAATAATAATAATAATGTTCGCCCCTGTGGTGTAGTGGCTAGTGTGATTAGCTGCCATCCCCGGAGGCCCAAGTTCGATTCCCGACACTGCCACGAAATTTGAAAAGTGGTACGAGGGCTGGAACGGGGTCTACTCAGCCTCGGGATGTCAACTGAGTAGAAGGTGTTCGATTACCGCCTCAGCCATCCTCGAAGTGGTTTTCCGTGGTTTCCTACTTCTCCTCCAGGAAAATGCCGGGATGACACCCAACTTAAAGCCACGGTCGCTTCTTTCCCTCTTCCTTGCTTATCTCTTCCGATACTCCTATCCCCTCACAAGTCCCCTGTTCAGCAAAGCAGGTGATACTACATGGGTGAGGTATTGGTCCTCCTCCACAGTTGTATACCCCGCCCCGAAGTCTTAAACTCCAGGACACTGCCCTTGAGGAGGTAGAGGTGGGATCCCTCACGGAGTCCGAGGGAAAAGCCAACCCTGGAGGGTAAACGGATTAAGAAAGAAAGAAAGAAAGAAAGAAAGAAAGAAAGAAAGGAAGAAAGAACTGGCCACTACTGGCATGTGCAGTGGAGACATAGACAACGACAAAAAGACAGGAGAATAAACTCCGGGCCAGTGAAATGAAATATTTTCAAGAAGTGTGATAGGTAGGACGGAGTAAGAAATGACGATATCAGGAAGGAAATCGGGGTGGAAAAAGCTTTACGACAGAATGGAGAAGAATAAACTTAGATGGTTTGGACATGTTAAGAGGATGGAAGAAGGAAGGATTCACCGATGCGACGATCGAGACCTAGAGAGAAGGAAGAAGAGAGACTCGTGGAGGAATGGAAAGATTGGAAAGAACAGGCAAGTAAGAGGGAAGGAAGCGGCATTTGCCTTGAGGAGAAGTGGGAAACAAGGGAAAACCACTTCGAGGATGGCTGAGGTGGGGATCGAACCCAACTCTACTCAGTTCACTTCCCGAGGAAGAGAGGACCCCGTTCCAGCCCTCGTACCACTTTGCAAATTTCGTGGCAGAGCCGGGAATCGAACCCGGGCCTCCGGGAGTGACAGCTAATCACACTAACCTCTACACCACAGAGGCGAACAGTAGCGTGCAGCAATACAACTTATACATCACCTCTTTACACTTCATTGGTTCTTCCTTTCACCACACCAGGCTTGTCACGCTCTAGTAGAATGCACTTCCCTTTTCAATAATGTCACTGCCACCCCCCTGTTCGCAGCATTGGAGAACTTTTTAGCCCGCCGACCGATACCGGTCTTGAGTGCTATATCTATGATATCTAATCCCATGGCTGGTGAGTGGGTTAGGGTCAGAATCTAGTCAATCTTTGGCCAGAGTGTGGCCGGGCGCATGAGCGCTATGTGAGATGAATGCTGTATAGTAATGGCGCTAGGCGTTTAGTGAAAGAAAGTAAAATGCGCTAGGTGCGCGGAGAGATTTACATTATGAGTACCCGCGGCCTCTCGTGCCTTTGGCCGTGTGTCTCATAGGAGCCTAGTGTATTAATGGGGGGGGGGGGGGGTTACCATTCAGTGGGACCCTCCTGTAAATTGCCTTGGCTAGTTTGACCATTCTTACCCTAACAGTGTCTATCTGACACAGATCGTGGAGGTGGGTGATACGTGTGTACAGATCGCAACCCGTAGATAGATAAAGAATGGGTGAAACCTGCCTTCGCAGGGCTCCACACATAGGTCTGTGAAGACCCTTTGTGTCCCTTAAACGGGTTTGCCTAGTCCAGCTCTAGTGCTCCTATAAAGGATACCAGTGTCCGGATGTTGGCATTCCTGATGTCTTCCAGGCTCACGAAATGTGAGCCAAGGTATCGATGTCTAGTGCTTGCAAGAGCCTCGCACTGACATAACACATGCGCGGAGGTCTCCTCCTCCCTACCTCATCTTCTACACATCGGATTCTGACTGATTTTCATGATGTGTAAGTGTCTCTGTAAGTGTAAGGTATTGTGGCCTGTTAACAGTCCAACTACCATTCGCATTCTGGTCCTATTCAAATTTATAAGGACCTTTTTATAACTTTGGCTAGGCCCTTTGATAAGTTCACGTGCCTGCCTTGCTATAGTTAACCTCTTCCAAATGTTTAAGTGAGACTGGTTTGTCCACTGGGATATTACCAGTTTCACGCTTCGGAGTGACACTCCCAGGAAGGGCTCTGGTCCTATGAAAGGACCTTTTGAGCTTTGTTTCGCTAGTTTGTCAGCTTCTTCATTTCCGCTGATACCTGTGTGCCCAGGGACCCATAATAGGGTAACTGAGCTAAGTTCACACAGCTGATCTAACATCCTTTGGCATTCCCATACCATTTTTGATGTTGTTTTAACTGCACATAGTGCTTTTAACGCTGCCTGGCTATCGCTGCAAACGGTGTTGCATCTTCTGTGTCCAGGCATGTTCCATATATATAGCACAGGCCAGTATTGCGTATACTTCGGCCTGGAAAACAGTAGCGTATTTACCCATAGGTAGGGAAAGCCTTGTCTTAGGCCCCCAGACCCTGGCGCTTGTGCCCGTCTCTGTCCGCAAGCCATCTGTGTACCATGTACAGCCCCCAGACCTAAGACGGGCCCCAGCATCCGCGGCCCACTCCTCCCTTGTGGGTATCACCACTGTGAACGTATAATTCAAATTAAAACTTGGCTTCATCAGGTCCCCGATCATCATTGTCGTAGGGCAGGTCTGGTGAAGCCTTGTAATAGAGGCATGACCTCTATTCGAATTCTTGAAGGACCATCCTCCGAGTGACCAGAGGCGGTAGGCATTCATTCCCGCTATTTCCTTAACATATAAATGTAAGGTGGGAAGACCTAGGATGGCCTCCATTGCACATAATGGTGTAGTATCCAGTGCCCCTGTTATTCCTAGACACGCAAGTCTTTGGACACTGTTTAACTTGGTGGTCACAGTTTTACTCTCCGATCCTGGCCACCAGACTAAAGATGCGTAGGTGATCGTGGGCCGTACAATAGAAATATAGAGCCACTGGACCTCCTTAGGTCCTAGCTCCAAGTCTTTCCGTCGGCCTTCCGACAGGCCCACATAATCTTGCGAGCCTTATCAACCTTATGGTCTGTATGTTTCTTCCAACTCAGTCTTGCCTCAAGGATTACCCCTAGGTATTTAACTGAGGTTGTCTTAACTAATTTTTTTCCAAATAGGAAAGGCTCTGACAGTCCGTCTAGCCTCCTCCTCCTGGTAAATACCACGAGCTCCGTCTTGTCGGGATTAACCGACAAGTCCGTGTCGTGGCACCATCTTTCCACCCTACGTAAGGAGCTCTGTACGAGCTCTGAAACCGTACTGGGGAAATTTCCCACCACCATCAGGCTAATGTCATCTGCATAGCCTTGGGCGTAAATTCCTCCAACATTTAACCCAGTAAGTAGTTCATCCACTACCAGACACCATAATGTTGGTAATAATACTCCTCCCTGTGGACACCCCCTGTCTATATTAGCTCTCAATATTACTGCGTTGAGGGTAAACAGAAGTTGACGGCCCTGCAGTGAGGCCATAATCCATTTTATGAGCATCCTGCTCACTTCTCTTCTCTTTAGACTAAGTTCTATGGAGCCCAAAGATGTGTAGTTAAAGGCCCCTTCTATATCGAGGAATACAACCATAGCAAGATGCTGCTGATCCAAGGCACTCTCCAGCCTAGAAACTAGCTGGTGTAGTGCCGTCTCAACCGACTTCCCTGGTTGATATGCATGTTGATGAGGATGCAGGGGACAGTCTCTTAATACTTTCTACCTGATATGTCTATCCACCAGTCTTTCCAAGGTCTTAAGAAGAAAAGACGTTAGACTGATGGGTCTATAATCCTTAGGTCTAGTGTATGAAGACCTTCCGGGTTTGGGTATATACACTACCTTTGCCTGACGCCACAAGGAGTACACGTACCCCATAGTGAGACAGCCTCTAAAAATTCTGACCAGTATGGTATAAGGACCCCACCCGCTTCCTGAAGAAGCGCCGGGAAGATCCCATCCATTCCTGGGCTTTTGTAGGGGGCAAGAGATTCTAATGCCCACTTCACCCTTCTTGGGGTAACAATCTCTGCGGCTTCCTTCCAGCCACTTCTATCGGGTCTGAAGGATCCGCTCGATTCTACTTCACTATTCCTGACTGCTGAACCTGGAAAGTGGGCATCAAGCAGTAAGTTCAGGGTCTCCCTCTCTGTGGATGTATATCCACCCGAAGGTGACTCCAGTGAGCCCAGCCTTGCCCTTCCATCCAAGGTTAGAATTTTATGAAGCCTTGCCGCTTCATGTTGACTTTCAATGGAGTCACAAAGATTTCCTAGGAGCCTTTTTGACTTCTGACTTGTACCTTCTTTGTGATTCTTTATAAGAATCTAGGCTTTCTTGATCCTGAAGTTCCCTGTATTTATTCCGGAGCCTTCGTGTGTTTTTCCTCAGGTGTTCAAGATAACTATTCCACTTGAAGCTTCCTGTTACTCTTTTTGCCTTAACAACTGGGCAGTTTAATTCATAAGAGGTAACCAGTGTCTGTGTGAAAAAACTCACACTGAGCTCCAGCTCCTCTTTGTTCTTAACTATATTTGAGGGTCCTCCTTCTAGTCCCCTCCTCACGTCTTCCCTGAAAGACGTCCAATTGGTTTGTCTAGGGTTTCTATAAGGTGGGATCTCGAAGGAGCCCTCTATATGAAACACAATGTGTCTATGGTCTGACAAGGAAGGCTCCAAAGAAACTTTCCAGTTTTTAAATTCCTGTATGATTCCCATGGAACCCAGGGTAAGATCTATGATACCCTCACTCCGGTCATTGATGAAGGTAGGGGTATCACCTATGTTTATGATCTCAAGATCAGTTGTACATAGAAATTCTATGAAATGCTCTCCTCTTTGGTTTGTGTGTTTACTTCCCCTAATGCTGTGATGAGCATTGGCGCAACCCGTTATAAGCCGCAGGGCCCGATTCTGAACGGACTGCAGCTTACGCAGGTGGCAATCGGCGGCAACTCCATTGTTTCGCGCTCGAGCCTGTTATCACTGATTGCTATCCAATTGTTGTTTTACAATTTCTGAATAGTGTAATCACTCTGTCGGTCAAATGAGTTGAAAAACAAAACGTGAGAGTTTAGATTAATCTGAATTGTCCATTCGATTTTGTCCAATGAGTAAAGACTTGGTCGAATTTCTAATCAAAATACAGTTTTTCAGTAACCATCCGTTTTATCCGATTTGTTGCTATCCAAATTAACTCGGATAATCAAGACTGAGCTGTATGTGTATATAACCTAGTGTATATCCCGGCTATCCCTAAATTGAAACACTAAGTTTCGAGAAGTTCTATGAAATGAAATGGCGCTTGGCTTTTAGTGCCGGGAATGTCCAAGTACAAGTTTGGCTAGCCAGATGCAGGTCTTTTGATTTGACTCCGGTAGGCGACCTGCGCGTCGTGATGAAGATGAAATTATGATGAAGACGACACATCCACCCAGTCCGCGTGTCGGCGGAATTAACCAATTATGGTAAAAATTCCTGACACTGCCGGGAATCGAAGCCGAGACCTCTGTGACCAAAGGTCAGCACACTAACCATTCAGCCATAGAGCCGGACGAGAAGTTCTATTAACCTATTTTACCAGAATGTTGTACAAACGAACGAACAAGCAGTCAGGCAGACAAAAAGCTGATCTGAATCTACATTCGATCTCTGTAAAGCCTACTTAATTTGATATAAAAGGAAATATGGGGGAAAAAATTTGCTATCTACGGCCAAATTACAATTTTATTTACATAGATTAAGCATAGAAAACTGGAAAGTAATACCATGTCACAAATCGTAATACATTACTTTATAACGAGCTCGATAGCTGCATTCGCATAAGTGCGGCTAGTATCCAGTATTCGGGAGATAGTGGGTTCGAACCCCACTGTCGGCAGCCCTGAAGATGGTTTTCCGTGATTTCCCATTTTCACACCAGGCAAATGCTGAAGCTGTACCTTAATTAAGGCCACGGCCGCTTCCTTCCCAGTCCTAATTCTTTCCTGTCCCATCGTCGCCATAAGACCTATCTGTGTCGGTGCTACGTAAAGCCAATAGCAAAAAAAAATTACTTTATAACCGCATCAAATAACAAATTTAGTTTATTACTGGCCACAAGAGTACTTCATAACTATGGAAAGGATTTTTAGGCAAGAATAACTTAGAATGCAAACGTGTTGAACAAGGCGCAAGCGTCTTCTACCCGCACAACAGTTCTGCAGTGAGATTTGCATAAATGTTAGCAATCTGAATTATCAGAACCCCTAAAATGTATCCAACTCACCGACTTAACAGTATAGCGGCTAGATTATACTTGCTCGTTGTTCAAGTTGTGGCTGCCTGGCCGAGGCGGTAAAGGCGTGCTCGGTTCGCCCGGAAGGACGTGGGTTCGAATCCCCGTCAGGAAGTCGTAAAATTTAAGGAACGAGATTTCCACTTCCGGCAGCTGCATATGGCTCTGAGGTTCATTCATCCTACACCAAAAATGAGTACCAGGTTAATTCCTGGGGGCAAAGGTGGCCGGGCATAGAGCTAACCACTCTACCCCATCACGTGCCGAGGTGACTTTGCTTTGCTTTGCTTGTTCAAGTACGTTTGCATTCTAACCTACTAGTGCTCAAAAAATATTTTTCCTACTGATTGCAAAATTATTTTGCTTCAGATGTTGCATATTCAATCACTCTGCTGTTCTCGAAATATACACTTTGGTAGATTGATAAACCTGGAATAATTGCTTTTCGTTCACTTCTTAGATGAAAGGTATTATTGTAACCAACCCACGGAAGTGTTCTCATTTCATTTTCAAGGTACCTCATTTCCTTCTAATTTGCTGGCTGTATAGTAGGCCTAAGCTTCGATAGCATTTCATTTACAGTCTCATTTTCCTAATCAATGTGTGCCACCAATTATCACAATCTAGTGTTTCGTTACCATCAATAAATTTCACTGGCACATTCCTTAAGAGTTCGCCATTGAAAAGAGGTGTAAATTCTGGCACTCATCTTGATTTTCCTTTCGAATGCTCCGAAATCACAATCGTAGTGACCTCTCCCAGGAAATTTGTTTATACAGCACAAAGAACTATATTTCGTATCGGCTGTAGACTCTGGCATGATATCCTACTATGAAAAACAGAAAATCACTCTATTTGACTTATTCGATTCAGTAATTGACGATTTAAATCTTCGCTATAAATCACAAAATCCCCAGCATTGTATTAAATGATGTATTTATTTTGTCTTAATATTGCCTTTACCAGATAAGCTAACTGATTTCCCAGGTTGTGATTATTTTGATTAAATGAACTTGACACGCACAAAACAGAAAAAGGACTAAGGTAGGCCTATTTGTTAAAGGCGTCCAGAAGAAGTGAATAACTTACTACTTCTTTGGTCCTTACTCGTTTACCCTGGATGGATGTGGGTTCAATTTACCGCCCGGGAGTCTAAAAATTAGGAAACGATCTTTCTCGAGAGGATGGTCTATATGGCATGACCCTGAGCCTACACCTTAAACGAGTATAAGGTTGATTCCTGGTGGGGAGGGGGGGTAAAGACGGGCTTAACGAAGGTTGCCAGTTTGACAACTATATGGCTAGAACTGGCCATTTCAAGTAGGCCGCATTATGCTTTACACATATATTTCGAAAAAGCCACCAGTGGCATTTTAACCACCTTGGCCATTTCTAATCATATTTACTTCGGACGTTTTTGCTGTGATTTTCAATGTTGTTACAGATTTTAATACTGTAACTTTCGGCATTTTCTAAAATAATTCTTATGTTAATGATAAGAAAAATGTAATTCATCATTCCTATTTCATAAATATTCCGATTGGACATCTCTCACATGTTTATGCCCCTTGTCTATTTAGCATTTCTTGGCTATTCGGTTGATCATGAGATTAACAGTACCAATTAGCCTATCATATGACACCACGGCGAATTTACGAGTGTGTGAATTTTATAACAACAAGAAAAGCTAAAGAAATTCAAAATCAGCTACCTGAAAACATCGAAATTCTCCAGTAAAGTCAAATCTAAATGTGAATGATATCTTAAAAAGCAATCAAACCTTATCACCTATTTAACTGTCCGACTCGTTGGCTGAATGGTCATCGTACTGGCCTTCGGTTCACAGGGTCCCGGGTTCGATTCCCGGCCGGGTCGGGGATTTTAACCTTCATTGGTTAATTCCAATGGCCCGGGGGCTGGGTGTTTGTGCTGTCCCCAACATCCTTGCAACTCACACACCACACATAACACTATCCTCCACCACAATAACAATAACCTACACATGGCAGATGCCGCCCACCCTCATTATATTACCTATTTAACTTTCGGATTTAATAATAATGCTATTTGTTTTACGTCCCACTAACTACTCTTTTACGGTTTTCGGAGACGCCGAGGTGCCGGAAATTAGTCCCGCAGGAGTTCTTTTACGTGCCAGTAAATCTACCGACACGAGGCTGTCGTATTTGAGCACCTTCAAATACCACCGGACTGAGCTAGGATCGAACCTGCCAAGTTGGGGTTAGAAGGCCAGCGCCTTAACCGTCTGAGCCACTCAGCCCAGCACTTTCGGATTTAAAAGGAGTATTGATAAAATTCAATATCAGGGGAGGAATGAAGGTTTTCAGAAGTGGCTAAACAGATTCTCCACGACTGAATTCTGGCTACTTAATTAGAAATATGCTGCAGTAGACAACTATACAATGTGTTTCTTCGGCTGTACCTTTGCTTCATTTAAATGGTTATGAGGGTATTTAGAGGTAGTAAGGATGTAAAGGAGCCGGCCCCATGGTGTAGGGGTAGCGTGCCTACCTCTTACCCGGAGGCCCCGGTTCGATTCCCGGACAGGTCAGGGATTTTTACCTGGACCTAGGGGCTATTTCAAGGTCCACTCAGCCTACGTGATTAGAATTGAGGAGCTATCTGACGGTGAGATAGCGCCAAGAATAACGGCCGAGAGGATTCGTCGTGCAGACCACACGACACCTCGTAATCTGCAGGCCTTCGGGATGAGCAGCGGTCGCTTGGTAGGCCAAGGCTGTAGTGCCATGGGGTTTGGTTTGGTTTGGTTTCTTGAGGATGTAAAGGAAGGGCGTATAAAAATATCTGGTAAGACCCCAACTAGAGTCCTAGTGTATGGAACCCTCACCAGGATTACTTGATTCGAGAACTGGAAAAAATCCAAAGAAAAACAGCTCGATTTGCTTTGGGTGATAGAGTAGCGTTACAAAAGTGTTGCAAAGTTGGGGCTGGGAAGACTAGGGAGAAAGGAGAGGAGCCGCTCGACCAAGTGGTATGTTCGAGCTGCCTGTGGAGGGAAAGCGTGAAATGATATTAGTGGACGAATAATTTTAAGTGGTGTTTTAAAAATAAGATCACAATTAAATGATAAAATATTCAAATATTCGTTTATAGGAAGAGGAGTTAGGGACTGGAATAATATACCAAGGGAGGGGTTCAATAAATTTCGAAATTCTGCAAATATTTAAGAAAAGTCTATGTAAACAACAGATAGGAAATCTGCCACCTGTGCGAATGCCCTAAACGCAAATCAGTGGTGATTGATTGATTGATTGATTGATTGATTGATTGATTGATTGATTGATTGATTGATTGATTGATTGATTGATTGATTGATTGATTGATTGATTGATTGATTGATTCAAGTCCAGCAGCGTTCAGTCAGGTTCATACCGATAAAAATAAACACGAAACAAGAGTGGAAACTTCGGACTAAGCCGTATGTAGAAAAACTCATATGGAATCCCTTCAGAAGTTGGTTGATTTGTTGGAGTAAGTAGTGCAGCTTACACGTTTTCAGAAAAATCAACGGACTTCCCAAGTGCTCCTGGAAAGGATACAGTAGAAGAGGGATGCAGATGATGTATTTTTGTTAGGCGAGTTCATTATCGTTTAAAACAAAATGTTCGTTTAATTTTTCTACCTCTCCCTCCGTGTTACACTTACAGAGAAAGGGGTTTCGTATGTTTGTGAACCTATGCTTCTTATGATTTACACCCATTCATTCAGCGACTATTTGCAAGCTACCTCAAAAGTATATTGAGCCATTTCTGTCCATTTTGGTTATCAGTTTTAGATACTTCACGCCATCATGTGTTGGCAAATACTGGGTTTAACCCACTTAGCGCCGAGGTCACAAATAGTGGAGGTCTTTATCTTTCACTCCTCCAGGTCTTTGCGATAGCTGATGGTGGAGTTGTTGGGTGTCCGACCAAGCCTTCGTCTCAACATAGCTTCAGAAAGTTGGGACAGTCTCAGTGATTTCATTCCTGAAGAGATAGTTGACCGATACGATGCTTTATAGCCCAGATGCTTTAAATGCACATCAACCAGAAGACCCATCTCAGTACTGGATGCATCTTTGTATGATAATGGTAACACCGCAAACCGGGTGAACTGGAGGGAAAAATGCAGAAAGACAGACCCCTCGCAGCCTAACTGGAATAACACAAAGGAAGAAAAAGACCAACAAGGAAACGAACATTGCATAATTTCACTACTGGCATCTTAACTTTGGGCGCGCTATAGCTCCGTTATTATGATGATGATGATAATAATTCTTTCTTTCTTTCTTCCTTTCTTTCTTTCTTTCTTTCTCAATCCATTTACCCTACAGGGTAGGTTTTTCCCTCCGACTCAGCGAGGCAGCCCACCTCTACCACCTCAAGGGTAGTGTACTGGAGCGTGAGACAATGGGTTGGGGGATACAACTGGGTTGGAGGAAGAGTACCTCTCCCAGGCGGCCTCACCTGCTATGCTGAACAGGGGCCTTGTGAGGGTGGGAAGATTGGCAGGGATAGACAAGGAAGAGGGTGGAAAGCGGCCTTGGCCTTAAGTTAGGTACCACTCCGGCATTTGCCTGGAGAAGAAGTGGGGAACAACGGAAAACGATTTCCAGGATGGACGAGACAGAGATCGAACCCCCTCTATTCATTTGACCTCCCGAGGCCGAGTGGACCTCGTTCCAGTCCTGGAACCACTTTTCAAATTTCCTGGCAGAGCCGGGAATCGAACCCGAACCTCCGGGGGATGCAGCTAATCACACTAACCACTACACCACATAGGCGTAAATAATAATAATAATAATAATAATAATAATAATAATAATAATAATAATAATAATAAATGGCCAGCGGAGAGGCCTGGTAGTCCTACAGGTCCTTCGAATTGAAGCCTATAAACGACCTGCACGTCTATGATTATGGGGCCCTACATAAGATGAATTCTAATGATGAAGACGGCAAAAAAACACACACACACACACAGATAGAGAGAGAGATTCCCGAGCCAGTGTGTTTAACCAATGAAGATTAAAATTCCCACCTGGCTGGAAATCGAACCTTGGAGATCTTGGGCCAAAGGCTAGCACTCGAACCATTTAATCATGGAGACGAACAATGATAATAGTGAAGAACTAAAGTAGCCTTACAAATATCCCACATAAAATGCACTGCTATCTATAATTCCACAAGGTTTCTTCATCATCATCATCATCATCATCATCATCATCTGTTTACCCTCCAGGGTCGGCTTTTCCCTCGGACACAGCGAGGGATCCCACCTCTACCGCCTCAAGGGCAGTGTCCTGGAGCTTCAGTCTCTTGGTCGGGGATACAACTGAGGAGAATGACCAGTGCCCCGCCCAGGCGGCCTCACCTACTATGCTGAACAGGGGCCTTGTGTAGGGATGGGAAGGAAGAGGGAAGGAAGCGGCCGTGGCCTTATGTTAGGTACCATCCCGGCATTCGTCTGGAGGAGAAGTGGGAAACCACGGAAAACCACTTCCAGGATGGCTGACTTGGGAATCGAACCCACCTCTACTCAGTTGACCTCCCGAGGCTGAGTGGATCCCGTTCCAACCCTCATACCACTTTTCAAATTTCGTGGCAGAGCCGGGAATCGAACCCGGGCCTCCGGGGGTGGCAGCTAATCACGCTAACCACTACACCACAGAGGCGGACCACAAGGTTTCTTCAATGCACTTAAACAAAGACAGGGCGCACAAACGCCACAATCGTGCGACTCTACCTCTATCAATTATTACCATTATTTATGACTATTTCAGTTCTATTAAACATTGGAATTAAATGTGTATTCTCAATACTACGGTATGATCAGTGTATCTGCTTAATTGGATAGGTATTTATTATGTTTAATTCTTCCGTTTTGAAGCTTCAAGGACACAAATTTACCATGTAATGATAGGGTTAGACCGCCTTCCTTTCTGACGCTGACAGATCGATTAGCTCCTATCTCACGGCCAACAGAGAATGTGGCATCAGAAATCGTTTCTGCCGTTTGGCTGAAGGAAAAAGGCTGCTCGCTGCACTTTTCAGTTCTCAAGCACTTAATAAATTTTCTGGCAAGGTTTTCACAGGCAGTTTTAAAAGAAATAGGCTGTAGTGAACTACATAGTTAACTCAAAATCAAACCCGATAATATTGGGTTATCTGAAAAATTCTGAATGATTTTGCAGGAGAATTAAGCGTTCAATAAATATTAATTTACTTTTTAATTTCGTGTGATCCTTACAAGGCAAACTATACAACGAAGTGTGGGCGAGATCTGCCCAGTGTAACTGCGTGTTACTGAGGTAGAAGATAGTTGTATGTGATGTATTAGTTGGAGGAGAAACACGAGAATTAAACTTTTTAAGATTAAAATACCCAATCCCGCCCGGGAATCTAAACCAGTGTCCTGTGAACCGAAGGCCACAACACTGATCATTCAGCCAAGAAGCCAAAAATAAATAATAATAAGAAGAGGAAGAAGAAGAAGAAGAAGAAGCCGTGTTGAGTGGCTCAGACGGTTGAGGCACTGGCCTTCTGACCCTAACTTGGCAGGTTCGATCCTGGCTCAGTTCGGTGGTATTTGAAGGTGCTCAAATACGTCAGCCTCGTGTCGATAGATTTACTGGCACGTAAAAGGAATCCTGCGTGACTAAATTCCGGCACCTCGGCGTCTCTGAAGACTGTAAAAAGTAAGTGGGGCGTAAAAACAAATAGCATTAATGATAATAATAATAGTAATAGTAATGATAATATTAATAATACTAATAATAATACTATAATCACCATCATCATCATCTCTATACGGACCAGGGACAGAGTGTCGGCCACCGGATCTCAACAACACGGGTTTAACTCTGATAGAGGTAGTTTTGAACCGCGTAGAGAAGTGCATTCTGACTCCATGTCGTACGAAATCTATATATATTAAAAATGATAAAAATGAATGTAAGTTTATATGTAGGAATGACACATCTTCTCCTAAACCACTGGAGAAAATTCAAATAAATTTGGTACACTCATAACTTACCATCTAGAGACGAGCACTGTGGGGGTAAGCCATCCCTAGCACCCTTAGGGGTGGGGGGTCAGCGGGGTTATATATAAAATGAATAGAAAGTAGTGTCGAATACATAGTTTTCGGGTTCGCTGACATGAATAGTGATACGCCGGATTATTTTAAAGGTCAAGTCAGCCCCCTTCGTGAAGGGGGGTGAGGGGGCAGTGATATATAAAAATAATCGATAATAGCGTCGAATCCATTGATTTCGGGGTCGCTGAGATGAATAGTAAAACTCCGAAAAATTTTAAAGTCCAACTTCAGCTTCCTTTGGAGTGGGGGTGTCCGGGGGGACTGATATATAAAAATAATCCAAAATAGCGACGAATCTATAGATTTCGCGGTCGCTGAGGTGAATAGTGACATTCTGGAATTTTTTTAAGTCCAACTTCAGCCCCCTTTGGTGTGTGGGTGGGGGGGCGATTTGTTAGTGATATATGAAAATAATCGAAAATAGTGTCGAATCCATACTTTTCGGGGTTGCTGAGATGAATAGTGTCACTGAGGATATTTTTAAAGTACAAGTTCGGCCCGCTTTGGGGTGGGAGGCGTACAAATATTACCTACTATCTGGAAAATATACTGTGGGGGCAGGACGCCCCTGGAACCCCTAGGGAACGGGGTTAAATATAACTCATATTAATAAATGGAAGTCGGTTTGGAACTATCTATATACGTAGTATTCTGTACTGTATATATAAGTTAAGGTATAAAAATTAAAATAGACGGAATTAATGAGGCACTTCCAGGCATCCTAGAAACTTAAAACTTGGTACCGTTACCAGAGAAGCTGGTGACTTCAGGAACCCAAGAAAAATAGAAAATTTTCAAAATACCCTGACGGGCCTCGCTGGGAGTCTCAAATTTGGGGCTCAGCATAAGAACGCAGTCGGATATATTTATCCTAAATGATAACCTATAGGTTTCATGGGATTAAAAGTCTCTTGAAAGTCCTAATTTTTAATCCCCTCCCCCATATCAAGATGGCGGCAAAATTTGCCAGACGAGCTAGAAAATTGAAATTGAGCAAAATTATAGCATTTAGCCTGTAATCGACGGAAAAATTACGAGATGTTATAAAATGTTTATTTTTTACCCCCCAAAAATATCGAAATATGGAGGCGGTGCAGACCTTCCTTTTGGAGGTATTTGGTGGCTAAACGATAAGTCGTATCACAAAACGGATGTCACATTCTCCGTTCAATCTGGAGTGATCTACAACTTTGATCCTATTACTTTTTGTCGTATCTCTATCTCTTATACGTTAAATTTGACTGTATTTCTGAATTGTACGTATTTTTGCACCTTTTACACGTATAATTGGTTGTTTGATTCACTTATCCGAAAGATAGGAGCATGAACTTCTACGTGAACCTTGCCCCACGCAGTAGCTACATGTGTACCAAATTCTATGCTTGTAGTTGTCACATATGTGTCCGGAGAGTAATTCAATGTGAGAAAACTTTACCAAAGTTTCACCGTATTCAATATTCTAACTCAATATTACCCCAAAATAGATGATATATGAGAACATATCATATGACCAGCCATTTAGACCGTTATATATGGCGTCTTATCGTAGGCCTACAATCTTTTGTCGATATGGTGTACCTTTTAGAGCAGTTAATCTTCAAATGATGGTAAAAATGCACTTGCTTTCGTATGTTGATCTCTATTTATTCATTGAAATCGATTTCTAGCGATCCAGAAGGAGTTTGCATGCCTTTGTAATTAATACTTTACAAATCGATAATGCCTCTCAGCAGGAGGGCATCTGCCTTTTTAATCAGTACTCCCCACATCGACTTAAACTGGCAGTATGAATGGGGTCTATCTCCAACTCCTGTGTACCATTATAATGAATATTTTCCTTCTCGATTTGACTGGCAAAAGGCCAGGGAACATACAATTTTTTTAAAGCTCCCATAACCGATTGTGTTTGGTATTAGGCTGGGATGCTCGCCATTATAAACAAATTTGCCCATCTAAAATATGCTTGACGTTAGGCATAGTGGCCTGCTATCATAATGGAAACTCACCAACTCGGTGTGACTGGCATTAAGAAAAGGGGCCTGTCATTATGTAGATAACAGCACAACTCAATTTTGACTGGCTGTATGGAAGGTGCCTGCCATTATAATAAAAATTCCTCGATTGTTATCTGTCTGGAAGTATGAAATGGGGCCTGTCATTGCAACGAAAACTCCCCAAATATATGGTGACCGCGCAGCAGGCAATCGGGCCCGTCGTTATAATGAATATTCCCAAATCGATTGCGAATGGCAGTAGGTTAGTGGACCTGCCGTTATCGTCACAACTCCGCAACTCACTCTTTACATTAGAAGCAACGTATGTGGACCTCCCTATGCTTTTTCTCGGATAACGCTCGGAGACATGGAATTATAAAACATGTTATTCACTGCATGTACAGTAATTTACTTAGATATCCGTATACAATTTAGAATACCGTAGCGAAGCACGGGTACATTTGCTAGTTGGTTTATAAAAGAGCTCTAGTGACAAATTCAGTGATAATGGACAAAATAACAAAGAACTCGCCAGTATGTTGCCCAGTAGAGTTCCGCTTTCTCTGTCACCTGGTAAAGCAAAATGCAACTTCAAAATTGGTACAGTCTGTGTCGTAAATGCAACGCACAAATTTAGCCGATTGCCAGCCAGATTATGTGTACAATATATGTACATAAGTTTTTACGTAGTTCATTAGGCAGGAGTTACACTGTTATTTGAAAATGAAGTTCTTAAAAATTAAACAAATACTGAGGGATTAGAAAAATAAAACGTTAAAAAGTGCTAGGATTAAACGAGGGACTGTTACACAAGGCAAATAGAATTGCTTTCTAATTATTAGTGAAAACTTTATATGTCGTATAAATAACAAGTGACCGAGCTCGATAGCTGCAGTCGCTTAAGTACGGCCAGTATCCAGTATTTGGGAGATAGTAGGTTCGAACCCCACTGTCGGCAGCCCTGAAGATGGTTTTCCGTATGCTGGGGCTGTACCTTAATTAAGGCCACGGTCGCTTCCTTCCCACTCCCAGCCCTCCCCTGTCCCATCGTCGCCATAAGACCTATCTGTGTCGGTGCGACGTAAAGCAACTAGCAAAAAAAAAAAAAAAAAAAAAAAAAAAAAAAAAAAAAAAAAAAAAAAAAGAGAAGTGGAACTACGATTACTGAAGCAATTAAAGTAGTAATTGATGAACAAGGGTTATAGTAGGCCTACTATAAAATTAAGTTATGGAGTAATAAAACTATAGAAGGGATATTGTTGCAGAAAGTTTATGCATGGTTAAGGCTCTCTATGGGCTGATACTGCTTTAAGTGAATTTATTTACTGTCTGTTTCCATATAAAAAAGAAATCGAAAATGCTCTGTTCAATAATTCTTCGTAATGTATTATCTGATCCAGAAATAAGCGTCGATTAGCATCTGGGCGGAATGCATTACCAATATGACCAAGAGCCAGAAAAACAATGATATCAACATCACAATAAAAACTCAAATTGTAAACGTTACCGTCTTTGCTTATCGCAAACTGTGGTTGGGAGGCTTGCACTACGAAGAAAAGGAGACCGGTGGAAAATGATCTCAAAATTAATTCCTCTTCTACATTCTGTGGACTGAAAAAATACCAACAGCGTCGTTCTTGGCCACATCAGATCAAAGATCTCACTGGAGGTGGAACTCACAAAACAACAACCCTCATACTTCAATAATATGATTCATGGTATTTCCTTAGAAACATTGATCATGCTCGGAACGGTCAGCGGTGAACAAAGGCCAGATTAAAAAAAGAAAAAGCTGTGTTCTAATACCATCAAAGTCGCTATCGGTACACAAATTCATGAATTGAAAGAATCAGCAGGGAATAGAACAACTTGGTGATCCATGAACCTTCCGAGTTTCAAACCCGATTAAACGGATATCATCAACATTAAGTTAGTATTGATCTATATGATGTAATAATAATAATAGCCTCAACTTTGCGTATGACGTAGTTTTCTTTGCATTAGATCTATGGACTACTACTAGACAAATTCAGACGGTTAGGACGAGCAAAGAGGCCAGGTCTGTAAATCTCCTTCGAGAAAGGAGAACAGGTTATGAACTTGAGCCTCAAGACAAGCAAATCAAGTTCACCCTCCTATGAGATCGTCTGCGAATACTACAATAGAGTACTCAAGCCAGAGTACCTACAAGCAACAAAAAGCCTTATTCAGAAGGACAATTTCGGAGGAAGGAAGGAAGGAAGAAAGAAAGGCAAGGAAGGAAGGAAGGAAGGAAGGAAGGAAGGAAGGAAGGAAGGAAGGAAGGAAGGAAGGAAGGATGAATTCTAAGATCTAAGGAAGTTCCCTGAGATGATCTACAATCCACCTGGAGCTCTACGAAAAGCTCGGAGAGACATCAGTCTGCATGAGAAGTAGAAGATTGATGTTTTATCGGAATAGCAACAGAATGAGGACAGACAGGCTAGCGACCAAGAGAAGGAGAAATCACAAAATCTCGATTTCAAGAAGTGCGCACAGGGATTCACAAAGAATGATTATTACAATGAAAGATATCAGGGACAGAGTGAGTTTTTGGATGGGTAAAGGATTTCCCTGGAAACGGGCCGGCCTAAAATATCAGACGTGTACAGATTCCGCTTTAACTTGCCCATACTTGCCTGAAGAACAGGCAGACAAGCTGGTCACTCACACGTAAACAACAGTACAGGCTTCTGCACTCCTGTTCAGGTGTCCGGCTTCATGGCTAAATGGTTAGCGTGCTGGCCTCCGGTTCAAGGTGCACCGGGTTCGATTCCCGGCCGGGTCGGGGATTTCAACATTAATTGGTTCTTTCCACTGGCCCGGGACTGGGTGTGTGTGTGTCGTCCTTAAAAACAGAAAATATGAGGAAAACAAAGAGAGCATAGAAATATAAGAAAAATATATCAGTAAAATATTATAAAATATATATTTAAAAAAAGTCAAACGTAGTCCAGCTTGGGCAGGTTGCAAGCATATTTATTTCTTTAGTTCTTTTTCCTACTGTGTTACAAAGCGTAGCACTAGAGTCGGCTCCTCTTCGCCCGCAAACTCAATCAATTAAGGAGCTTAAGAAACGCTGTAAGCTGGCCAATAGCGTCCTGATCTTAACCTAGCATTCAGTCAATCACCACTGATCTGCATTAAGGACAGTAGCCCAGAGAGCAGATTTCCTATTTCTTCCCTATTTAAAAAAGTATTTCCCGAATTTTCCCTCTTGAATTCCAACTTTATCTTTATATTGTGACCTTTCCTACTTAAAAGAACACTCAGACTTACTCGTCTAGTAATGTCATTCCACACCATTTCTACACTGACAGCTCAGAACATACCAAAAGCCGAGCAGCTCACCTCCTTTCTACCAAGTCTTCCCATCCAAAACTTTGCAACATTTTCGTAACGCTTCTCTTTTGTCGGAAATCACCAAGAACAAATTGAGCTGTTTTTCTTTGTATTTTTCCCAGTTCCCGAAGCAAGCAATCCTGGTGAGGGCCAAATACACTAGAATTATACTCGAGTTGGGGTCTTACCAGAGACTTATATGCCCTCTACTTGACATTCTTACTAACACCATGGCACTACAGCCCTGAAGGGCTTTGGCCTACCAAGCGACCCCTGCTCAGCCCGAAGAACTGCAGATTACATCGTGTGGTCAGCACGACGAATCCTCACGGCTATTATTCTTGGCTTTCCAGACCGGGGCCGCTATCTCACCAGCCCTCAGATCCAGGTAAAAAGCTCTGACCTGGCCGGGAATTGAACCTGGGGCCTCCGGGTAAGAGGCAGGCACGCTGCCCCTGCACCACGGGGCCGGCTTTACATCCTTACTACAACCCCTAAATACCCTCATAACCACCCCATTTATGTGATTTCCCTATATTAACACCTAGGTAAGTTACAATTATCCCCATAAGGAAGTTTCACCCCATCAACACAGCAACTGAAAGAAAACTGAAAGTACTTTCTCTATAGGACTATTCGGACTATTCCTATTAGTTAAACTTAACATTTTATCATAGGGGCTTATTGTTACCTAAAACAGTTTTCACGGCATCAGTCCAGAAGTGAATTGAATGCAGCATGTCGACATAGCTGTTTCACCGAGTGGTAACATACTGTTTTAACGATAACTGTAGTCTCACTTATAGGTCTCCTCCCTTAAGGTACGCAACCAGAGATTTCACTGAATATACGAGGGTCGAGTCATAAGTCATGGCAAGTATTTTTTTCTCGCGAACAGGAGATAACACGGAAAATCTAAGATATGTATTTAGAAACAGGGAATGTACTTATGCATAGTACCTGAAGACAAATTCTGACTTCAGGAGATTCTCGTAGGAAAGTGACAAAACACAGAATAATACCATTCGCTGCATGTGTATCGCTAACGTGTGACACCTCTCTCCGAAATGCTGTTACGATATCCTAGCTCTGCATGGCATTGGCGTGCATTTCCGCCGCAGAGAACTGCTATTTTAATATACGAGCGTTGCTGCTGTTTGTTGACTTCCATTTTGTGACGCTCTCACTCACACACTGAACTTGGGGACATGGTTAGACCAACACCACCTAGATATAAGGCCTGTGCATGGTGTCGAGATTAAAAGGAAAATGGCGGACTGTTGAGGCAATGCCTTGTGAAAGTGATCCGTAATTTTGTCATACAAAATACAATAATGGTCTACAAATGTTGTGTGCCTAATTGTAGGGGAAACTACAGTGCCAATAGCAAAGTACAGATTTTTAGATTTCCGAAAGATGAAGATCTAAAAAAGAAATGGATATGTGCAATAAAGCGCGAGAATTTCGTTCCAACGAAGTATTCAGTGGTAAGTAACTAGATACTAGGTTATGCATTTTTTTATTCGCAAATGTTTTATTTCATAGTGTGTTCATATATTAATATAATCAAGAGATGGTAGTATAATATATCTGAAAAAGTGGCTATTAGGTTAGACGGGATCTAACCTCTAACATGTATGGTGAAATTCGTTCAGGTTAGGTTAACTGATTGTCTGTAATTGCAGGTTTGTGAATTACATTTTAATCCGTCCGAAATAAGGAAACATACTGAGTTCCACTGTGAGGATGGACAGCTTATAACTCTACCACTGAAGGTTCCACGACTTATCCCCAGTGCTGTTCCTTCACTTTTGCCAAATTGCCCAGCGTATTTGAGTAGTTCAAAAACGTATCGAGAAGGTCCTGAAGAGAAGAGAAGAAGAAGAGAAAATGAAAATATCCAGGCAGCAATCGAGGAGAGTGAAGTAGAATATAATTTACACAAGAATAGAATAACATTTTCTAATTTCACTGACCTGAAAGAGAAGTTAAATAATCTGAATGTAGGTGAATCATGGGACATACTTCACAAAGGTGTAAATATAGTAATAGTTAAAATTGTGTTGAACCCTGAACCTGAAATAATTAGTTCTATAGTTATCAATGAAACTTTGGAGTTAAGTGTATACTATAAGAACATAAAATTAGACAGTATTGGTAACTTTCATTTCCCACAGTCTGTAAAGGACTTGGATGAAATTTCAGTGCTTCTTGAAAAAGTTGACACGTTAAGTTCTGAGGTTCACAGTGCAAACAGCACTAATGACATTTTAGGTTTAGCAGCATACCTTTTGAAACAAGTCAGCATGTTAGAACCGAGACTAAAAGGACAACTTGAATTCATGATTGAACAGATTGCACTTTGGTCACACGAGTCCTGTCTGATTTTATCTTCAATATTGCAGTCCATTTCACCCCATTGCTATGCATACCTCAGACATCTCAATTTATTGTATCTGCCTCATCCATGTACCATCAGGAGGCTTTCTTCTTCTTTAAAAGTAGATCCTAGAATAGAACAGCACGATAACAATTTCCTGAAGTATATAAGGGATAAATTTTCTGGCAATGATAGTGATAAGTTCATTGTGCTTATGATGGATGAAATTCATGTTAAACCATTAATGGACTATAAAGGTGGTAATGTTGTTGGCAAAGCATTCAATGATGAGCAGTTAGCAACAGGTGCTTATTGTTTTATGGTTTCAAGTTTGTTATCTGATTTTAAGGAAGTAGCTCACATATTACCTGTAAAATCAATTACTGGAGAATATTTGCATGGTGTACTAAGAAAAGTTATTGTAGGATTAGAGGAAATAGGGTTTCAAGTTGTTTGTGTTGTTAGTGATAATAGTTCTGTAAACAGAAAATGCATGCAAATATTTTCACCTGAAAATGAATTGAAATGTGTTTACCCGCACCCTGCTGATGAGAGCAGACCACTTTTCTTTGTGTTTGATAGTGTTCACTTGCTCAAATGTGTTCGCAATAACTGGTTAAATCGAAAGGATGAGAATATGTGCATGAACTTCCCTGATTTTGAAGATAACAGTGCAGTGCAGTGTGCTTCTTTTCTTACAATTAAGAAATTATATGATCTTGAGCATGAAAAGTTCATAAAATATGGTTATGGTCTGTCTCTCAAAGCATTAAGTCCTTCATCATTTGAAAGGCAGAATGTAAAATTAGCTCTGCAAGTTTTCAATGACAATGTTATAGAAGGGCTGAAAGTGTTAGGTGAAAAGTGTAAGCTACCATATTATAAAGAAACAGCCTCATATATCAAAATAATAATAGATTGGTGGGCTGTTGTCAATGTCAAAACACCAGGTAAAGGGTTAAGGCTCAACAACAGCTTAATGTGTCCAGTCTCTTCGAATTCAGGGGAAGGGCTTCAATATTTGAAGAAATTCCTACAATGGCTAGTAAAGTGGAGAGATCTAGGTGTAAAAGGTTCATTATCATCTGAAACAATGGCTGCTTTGATATTGACAACTGAAGGATCGTTGATGTTGATAGAATATTGTTTGTCAAAACTTAATTTTGCATATGTCCTATTAGGAAAATTTCAAACAGACATATTAGAAGACAGGTTTGGGAAATATAGGCAGCTTGCAGGAGGGCAGTACAATATTTCTGTGAGGCAGTTGTTTGAAGTTGAAAAGAAGTTAAGGTTACTGTCATCACTGACTCTAAAGATAAGATCAAACGCATTTGGGGAGATTGAAGTAGATGAGTTCTCTGACCCGCCTCCTGAATCCTCTGCCTTTTTGGATTTTGATAATTCATTGTGTAAGAGCATAGATGTACATATAAGTTTACACGATATTGAAAACTGTAACAATGACATGCCAATTTTAGTCTATTTAGCAGGTTATTGTTGCTATAGTGTCTCAAAATATTTGAAATGTGAACACTGTAAAGGAATTCTTGTTACTGAGGACTTCATTGATGCTGATGATGAGGCATATAATCTAATTAGAAATAAGAGTAGGGGTAGGCTTTTGTTCCCTGAAATGTTTGTTATCAACGTAATAATACATAATTATCTGGTAGTAACAAAATTATGTACAGATTTTGAAACAGAGTTTCTTTTAGTAAATGATCATAGGGAGGTTGCATGTGAGAGTACAATGAAAATTATTCATGATAAAGAACTTTTGTGGGAGCCAGATATGTGCAATAACAGACATACATCAGAATGTGTTTGTAGAAAACTGGTGTGGACTTCAACAAACATTCTTTTGAATAATTATTGTAAGAAAAAAAGTTCCATGTCAAAGAATGTATTGACGAGGAAGAAACGTGTTATTTGTCAACAGGACTGAATGTCATGCAAATCTGCATTTATGTAAATAAGTGTGTTGTTGCTTTCAATTTCTTTTGTGGGTGGGAGGACAAAATAAAACATTTATTATGAATTTCGGTATTCTGCCATTCCCTTAATTCTTGAAACTCACTTGAGTTTCAGCATTATTTAGAAACCTTGTGTATCAACTATCCCTATTTTTTTCAGAAATAGTTTCTTGAAGGTGTAAGTGACTTTTATCTGAAAGAATGAGGGTTTGGGGTAATTATTTTGAGGTTTAAGTAGCCAGATCAATTAAAACATATGGTAAAATGCCATAGTGACATTATGATGATTGCCTCTATTGTCAGCCATCTTGGTTTCGTGCTCAGGCCTTATATCTAGGTGGTGTTGGTTAGACCCACACTGTTGTTTACAAACACCATCTCGTGGCATCATACGCAAGTACATACCGTACGCTTCCAAATGCATATCTTAGATTTTCCGTGTTGTCTCCCGTTCGCGAGAAAAAAAAAATAGTTGCCATGACTTATGACTCGACCTACGTATAATAGCTAATACATTTGTTTTTTTCTTTTACGTCACATCGACACAGATAGGTCTTATGACGACGATGGGCTAGGAAAAGGCTATGAGTGGGAAGGAAGCAACCGTTGCCTTAATTAAGGTACAGCTCCCGGCATTTGCTTGATGTAAAAATGATAAACCACGGAAAACCATCTTCAGGGCTGCCGACAGTGGAGTCCGAACCCACTTTCTCCGGAATGTAAGGTAATAAATGAGGAACGTTTTCTTTCAAAGAGGGTTCTCTATGAACATACTTGAAGACCGTATTGATAGTATGAGACGTGTATGGAAGATGTGTATGTATGCTGAAGGTTATTTTCGTGGTCTGTTACAAATGTGATATTTCAGATATGTTCACGAGAAACTATCTTACAACTCACTGCGAATATTTGCACCAGTTTTTCGACAGTCAAGGAACGCCGAACACATTAATACCGGATATACTTATCCAAATACCTCTCCGCGTGAGATTATTTGTCAACAGATCAATGATACTTGCACAGATAACAGACTGAAGAGCCTGCATTATGTCGGAAAGCACTTTACTATGTACTCTGTCTGCAAATGTTTATACTTTCCTGGCTACTGTGACTCGAGAGGGTTTAACGTACATAATGTCTACTGAAAAATACTGTTTTCCCATTTCAATCAATGTTTGACCTGAAATTTAGAAAAGCCTTCGCCGTGAATAGAGATAAATGTTCTCAAGTCCTTGGCGTATATTTCCACGCATTTCTCAGCCCCCAAGTTTTTGTCCTCGTTCAAAATATTTATAGACTGTGGTAAGTTGTGATCAAATGTGCAGCCATGTAACATATCCTGAATTCATGGTTGGTAGCTTTTTACAAAAAAATGTATTGCGAGAACCCTACTTGGTTATTTGATACCTGCTTATAAACACACGAACAGTTTACCTATGCTAGACTTGAACACTGTTTCATTAGTAGTATAAATCCGCCACTTCTTAATCACCCCCCGATTTCCTTTAGGCCTACAAGAGGTTTCTTCATTTTCCTGCTACCTGCATTGCCAATAACATACATACATACATACATTATTATTATAGACTGTTATGCCTTTCAGCGTTCAGTCTGCAAGCCTCTGAGAATTTACTAAACGTCCCCACAATCCTCGATTTGCAACTAGTGTTGTGGCCTCATTTAGTTCTATAGGCCTACCTCTTATCTTTAAATCGTTAGAAACCGAGTCTAACCATCGTCGTCTTGGTCTCCCTCTACTTCTCTTACCCTCCATAACAGAGTCAATTATTCTCCTAGGTAACCTATCCTCCTCCATTCGTCTCACATGACCCCACCACCGAAGCCAGTTTATGCGTACAGCTTCATCCATCGAGTTCATTCCTAAATTAGCCTTTATCTCCTCATTTCGAGTACCCTCCTGCCATTGTTCCCACCTGTTTGTACCAGCAATCATTCTCGCTACTTTCATGTCTGTTACTTCTAACATGAATAAGATATCCTGAGTCCACCCAGCTTTCGCTCCCGTAAAGTAAAGTTGGTCTGAAAACAGACCGATGTAAACATAGTTTCGTCTGGGAGCTGACTTCCTTCTTACAGAATACTGCTGATCGCAACTGCGAGCTCACTGCATTAGCTTTACTACACCTTGATTCAATCTCACTTACTATATTACCATCCTGGGAGAACACACAACCTAAATACTTGAATTTATCGACCTGTTCTAGCTTTGTATCACCAATCTGACATTCGATTCTGTTGAATTTCTTACCTACTGACATCAATTTAGACTTCGAGAGGCTAATTTTCATACCATACTCATTGCACCTATTTTCAAGTTCCAAGATATTAGACTGCAGGCTTTCGGCACAGTCTGCCATTAAGATCAAGTCGTCAGCATAGGCCAAACTGCTTACTACATTTCCACCTAACTGAATCCCTCCCTGCCATTTTATACCTTTCAGCAGATGATCCATGTAAACTACGAACAGCAAAGGTGAAAGATTACAGCCTTGTCTAACTCCTGTAAGTACCCTCAACCAAGAACTCATTCTACCATCAATTCTCTCTGAAGCCCAACTGTCAACATAAATGCCTTTGATTGATTTTAATAATCTACCTTTAATTCCATAGTCAATAACAACAATGAAATATCTAACTGTATTAAAATAATAATAATAGCACACTAATATACTCCGGCAGTCCAAATAGGTCCCACGAAACTTGATGGACTTACGGGAACCCAGGTTTGGCCGCTGTCTCTTTGAACGCTCAGTAAGTGTGCAATCTTGCTTTGGTGACGCACAAGCTAAGCTGTTGTGCCTGTTGTAGAGTTCCTAAGGGCAAGCAATACTGAAGTAGAATTTGTACAACTTTGTTTAACGTGTTCATTTCAAAACTTCTTGAATACATTCAATGCATCTCATGACATGAGAGAGCACACGTCAACTTAGTTTTCGAGGGGGAAGTTCAAAATTACCGCTGATTGAATTATATGTAGGCGCTAGAGGCGGCAAACTATCGATCGTAATCGCCATCGATTTTCCGATATTATGAGCTCTACTATCGATAGTAATCGATAGTTTTCAAAAAGTGGAACGAACCATATCAATATGCCTAAAAATACAGTAGAACAATTATTGAACACAAGCCACAAAAAAAAAAAAAAAAAAAAAATCAATAGAAAGCACAACTATTTCATGCTATGTAATTTCTGAAATTCAAGTCGGAATCACTCATGAATCTCTTCAGTGGCACGTCCGAGACATTCTCGGGCTGCACGCGCTTGCCCATAACGTGACCGCCCGAGCAATTCTTGTTCAGCTGCAGTGTTCATTTTGCTATCGGGTATTGTAATATCTTTGGAAACATGTTTTACAGCATTCTTAACAGATGGCGGGAGAGTTTTCAGTTGCTTTCATGAAGTCTTTGACCTAAAATGTACCTTATCTTCTCTCGCCTACAAACAGTCTCGGACAACATATAGCCTAAATCTCAATTTTTGCCCCGTATTGGCATGAACTCAACTAATGTTAGGCACTGAAGTTGTAGGTAGGTACACCGAGATACTTAAATGCACACCTATGAATTGGAACAAACTCCTCACCAGTTAACTGCAAGCAGCTGTACAATTTCTGTTAGCGCGAAAAATAAGCCGGAAGGGGGAGACTATTGTCGACTATCGGTAATAGACAACTGACTATCGATAGTTTTCCGCCTTTATATAGGCCCCTACCACTCCTAAATTGGCGTGTTTTCCCCCAATAAGAATCCAATAATAATAATAATAATAATAATAATAATAATAATAATAATAATAATAATAATAATAAGAAGAAGAACCTTTATTTAAGGTCCACCTTCTTGGCTGAATGGTCAGGGATGAGGGTTCGACTCCCGGTCTTGTCGGAGATTTTAAACGCGTTTGATTAATTCTTCTGACTCGGAAACTATGTTTTTGTCCCAAGACTTTCCTCTTCATATTCAGACTACACACTACACGACCAACCACCGCAAAAACACGCAGAAGTGATTACATCCCTCCGTATAGGGTTGGCGTCATGAAAGGCATCCGGTTGTAAATCAGGGCCAAATTTCCACATGTGCTATATAGTTCGCACCCGCAACCCTACAGTACGGGAAGAGTGGTAGAAGAAGAAGAATTAAATTTATTCAAGGTAGGAAGTTTTGATATGAACGCACGATATATTCAATTTAATGTGTGAGGTTAATTTGCTCAAGTATGAAGAAGAGTTACTACAAATGCAATGGATCGGCACTGCTAATGTTATCGTCGGCTCAGCGCCCGCTCTAGAATATCAGACGGCAGGGGAATCTTGTTTTGACTTCAGAGGACATAGAGTTGACTTCGACTGTACTAGAAGTTCTAAGGATTTTCATGATTTTTTTGAAACGTAATGATTTGTTTAGTTAAGATCCAATTTGCAAAGTCATAGACTAGCACTGGTAGAATGGCTGTTTCGTATATCCTGAATTTTGTGTTTCCGGATAATAACTTAGAAGTTAATAGCTTTCTTTTTTTTTTTTTCTATTTGCTTTACGTTGCACCGACACAGATATGTCTTATGGCGACGATGGAATAGGAAAGGCTTAGGAATGGGAAGGAAGCGGCCGTGGCCTTAATTAAGGTACAGCCCAGCATTTGCCTGGTGTGAAAATGGGAAACCACGGAAAACCATTTTCAGGGCTGCCGACAGTGGGATTCGAACCTACTATCTCCCGAACACTGGATACTGGCCGCACTTAAGCGACTGCAGCTATCGAACTCGGTAATTAAGATACAGCTCCAGCATTTCCCAGGTGTGAAAATGGGAAACCACGGAAAACCATCTTTAGGGCTGCCGACAGTGGGGCTCGAACCCACTATCTCCCGATTACTGGATACTGGCCGCACTTAAGCGACTGCAGCTATCGAGCTCGGTAAGTTAATAGCTTTTAACCAGTTGGAATTCGTTATTCTATGTACTGTATATCATCAGCACACGCGATGATGTTGAATTTTGCACTAGTGTGCAATTGAACCTTTGAATTATATTTGATGCTAATTTATGTATAACATTAACAGTATTAGGGACAGACCATCTCCCTGTCAAGTAAGTTATTGACGTTAAAAATGTCATTTGAGGGTATTTCCGATTTTGATCTTACAATTTATAATTTTCACTGTATGGTCTGTATAAGCGTATAAGTTTATCTGGTATGTCGAACTGTTTCATGACTTTCCATATTTCTTCCCTTACAATGCTGTCATAAGTCTTGGTAAAATCTACAAAGAAAATGTAAACCCCACATTAACACAGGTCATAAAGAGACCTTTAACGCACAAAAAAGTGATATTCAGGTTGTTAATCATGATGTCATTAGTCCCTTAAAATAGCAAAGAAACGGTATAAGTATGTATACTCTTACAAGAAAAGGCACCGCAGCATCATCAACTGACAGTTCTGGATTTGTTGTCAAATGTCAGGAAATAAGGTATCGTGTATATTTTTCTTTTCTGTGGAAGAATGTATTTAAGGTGTTAAATTACCTCTTACAAACACATATGACTGTAGAGAGGTGATTGTACTGATTCACATCGAAAAATGAACTCTTCTTGAATAAAATCAGTTTGCGTTACTAAGACACATGACAAGTTCCCTTAAGCTCATTTTGAATTCCGTATTATCTGGGGTAAAATATTCCCAAATATAAATTTATTCAAGTCAAATTGCTTAATGTGCCGAAGAAAATATAAACCTATGCAAGTCTTCTCCTGTCAACTAAATCGACACGTTTTCAAATTCTTTTCGAAAACCGTATTTTACGAGAGTAGCTACCTCTAAAGGTATGCAGTAATTTTTCCAGAGAAGAATAGAACTTCGGTCGACAGAAGCTATTACAGACCTTGTATTAAACATTTTATAAAGTTTTTCAACAATATCCTTTTGGGAATACAAATCATCAGTTAAAACTAATTTAATAATAATAATAATAATAATAATAATAATAATAATAATAATAATAATAATAATAATAATAATAATAATAATCGTATGGCTTCAGCTACCGTGCTACAGACTTTTCTATTTGACGCTTTTAGGGCTGCCTGTGTGTGTAAATTTTGACGTTCGCTTTACTCTACCAGACTGCTGACATCTTACGACAGAGCGTGTCGAATGGACGTACTTCCGCCCTTTTAATATCTGACTAACTCTGTCGGGGTTGTCTCTCGGATCTTGGGATCAGTAGGATAACACTCTACTACTGATTTACAAAGGAAGCAATGACGTAGGTAAGCCACCTCAAAGAATTTTGCAGATAGAGTAGAGAATAACTACCGAACGCGACTGAAGAAAAATACACGCTGGATTTCCTTATCAAACAAAATCAATGAATTTTCAATTTTTTCTCGAAAAAATCTATATCTATCCCTAAAATCATGAGACACTTTTCCGTGAATGTAAACAAGTACTGGGTAATAACAGTATTCTTTTGATATTATGGGCATAAACCACCTATAAATATGAGCGAGAATACTGTAGCCTAATTATAAGTCGTGACCAACTCTAAACGACAAATTTTAGGAAAAAATGTAGGTTTTGTTTGACGATGAATGCATTATTTTACAAATGTTTAATTCAGAGTTCGTGATTTTTATTGGCTAAAATTATACTTCTTTTAGGGAAAAATCACTGTATGCCTTTAGAGGTCCAAAGAAAAATGAAAAAAACGTCTGTTTTGTGTTAATAATGTTATTTTATTTACGTCCTACTAAGTACTTTTTCGTTTTTCGGACAATTTCATTTCATTTAAGAGAAGTCTACATTTTTATTTGATTGTCTTATGCAGCGTTTTTGGTATCTGATTTTATATTTGGCTTAGTTAAATCTTTATAAAACCTAAAATCAAATTGTGCTGAAGTTATTATTTTCATATGTTTTTGAAACAAGAAAAGTTCAGTTGCTTTTGTTCGAAATTATTGCTTTTTTCTATGTGGAACAGTATAATCACCTATCTACAACCCTATTTTGGGGAGTGGTTTTACTCCTTTAATATGCTTTTATGGATGATAAAATAAAATAATAATAATAATCATCATCATAAATAATAATAATAATTAACAGTAATAATAATATCGAACAAGTCAGCCGTGCGGTTAGGGGCGCGCAGCTGTGAGCTTCGTTCGTTAGACAGTGGGTTCGAAGCACACTGTTGGCGGCCCTGAAGATGGTTTTCCGTGGTTTCCTATTTTCACACCAGACCACGGACGCTTCCTTCCCGCTCCTAGCCCTTTACTATCCCATCGTCGCCATAAGACCTATCTGTGTCGGTATGACGTAAAGCAGACTGTAATAATAATAATAATAATAATAATAATAATAATATAGATGATACTGCGTCCCACTAACTACTAGTCTATAACAGTTTTCGGAGAAGCCGAGGTGCCGGAATTTTGTACCGCGGGAGTTCTTTTACGTAAAATTAGATAGGCTACCATCGGACCGACCCGGTATCGAACCCGCCAACTTGAACTCAAAAGTCCAGCGCTCTACTTTTTGAACTACTCAGCCAGTCAAAAGAAAAATACGTACGCCTAATTTTTATTTCTTGACTCCCCACAAGATATCTAAAATCCACTAATCGGTATGTGATACCTGGATATTTTCCCTTTCAGTGTAGTCTTTCAAATAGCTATCGTCACTTCACCAGCATATGCAAATTATTTCTTCTTATCCAAGTGGCAGCGAGCATATATTTTTGTCATTAATGGTCTCTTGTTCCATGGCTGAATGGTTAGCGTACTGGCCTTTGGCCACAGGGGTCCCGGGTTCGATTCCCGGCAGGGTCGGGAATTTTAACCTTAATTGGTTAATTTCCCTGCCACGGGGGCTGGGTGTATGTGTCGTCTTCATCATCATTTCATCCTCATCACGACACGCAGGTCGCCTACGGGAGTCAATTCAAAAGACCTGCACCTGGCGAGCCGAACTTGTCCTCGGACACTCCCGGCACTAAAAAGCCATACGCCATTTCATTTTTCTTGTGCTCATCTCCAACTGTGAAGACAGAACGACAGCAACAATCCTACCGCTGTGAACAAATGGTTGCCCATACTAACTAACCGTAGTAACTGGTACCCGCTGCCTTTAGATGACGTCACATACTTGTCATCGGAAACCGTTGTCATGACAGCTAAGTTACAGAGAGTCTTTTTTAGGAAGTTAAAAACTGGTATACTAACCTGCATGGCTGTCGCCTGGGGCACCTCACGTCACCTGCCAGTGATCAATCTCAAATTACCGTCGATATTAGATTGTGATCTCCTAAATTACATGGTGGTAAATTAACTAATACACTGATAAACTATACAGGTAAAGAGACGTTCTGTAAGTGTTAATGAAGCAATTTAAGATCCCCATAAGGGAATTACCTTCCGTACCCATTAAATACGCTGCTGATTTCCATGCAATTGATATTAAGTCGATATGAAGGTCGCGCTAGTTAGCATTATCGTTTCAATTTAGTAATTGTCTTGGAATGGAACCTATTATGTAGAAAGCGTAGTTTATGTCGCTGTCATCGGGCATAATTCGTGATGGCTTGGCTGTCCTCGTCGCCGTTAGCCCCTATGACAAGAGCAGTCTTCCTTTCCTTAAATTGTTTTCTTTATCACAATATCACGCACGTCTTACTTAAAATTTACAAAAGTGTTGAATGCTACTTGTTAGTTGAGCTAAGTGATTGGGTGGGCCAGGAATAAACAACTCATGAGATCGACAGGTCACACCTGGCTACCTTTATCAATTTTAGCCGAAGTCCGTAGGCTACTATAGACCTATAACTTTTCGACTTTCAAATCATACTCCCAGGGGGCCCTCAATTGACAGCGAGGGTTGGTGAGGAAGGGGCCTCAGCTATGTCTATCATTGCTTTCATTTACATACGTCCCCTTCCCACAGCTCTCGTTCCTCTCCAGCTGCGATAACATTACTTACAAATTTTGTTACAGTATTTTCATGTCCTTAGTAGCCATTCCCGTTCTTTTGCTGATAACTTCATTCTACGGACCTCATCTGTTTTTCTCTTATTTGCCTTAAGGCGACACTCCGAAGATAAAAATCAATATTTTGATGATTTGGTGAATTTTTAATGACTGAAATTGAAAGGATTAAATTTATTTTTTCTTGTCACGAAGTTATTCCGCTGAATTCAATTTATCACTGAAATAATGCTTTGTTTGCCAATTGTAATTTTACATTTAAATCCCGTTTTCTCCCATAATGTTCTGCCAAATGTAACAAAATTTGTATGGTATATGTATCACAGCTATATTAAGAAACCTCCATATGGAATTTCTGATTGCAGAATTTCTTCAAGTAGTAGCCTAGGGTTTTTAAGTCCAAATTTTAGAACGTGAAAATTACACAAACTTTAGTACGATATATCTTCCTTATATAAAAATCGAGACGTAGTGCTTTTAAAAGAAGTATTATCGACCGAATTACGAATTTGAATTATCATGCTAATTACATTTCATGAAAAAATGGAACTGAAAATTTCCATTTTTTAGAAAAACTATTAATTGTATATGAAAGAAATAATCGTGATATCTCTACTTTTATGTAGGTGACATTCCCACAAAGTTTCGTGAGAATCCATGCATTACGTAAAAATATACTTTTATCTCCGGAGTGTCGCCTTAGCAAAGGATGCTTACTATTTCCCCTTACGGAGGGGGGGGGGGTGACTGAAATTTCGAACTTATAAAATTTTCATTCATTTAGGTCATTCAGTTTTGAAGTCATTCTTCTTTTTATACAGTTTTGACGCGCAGTAATTTTGTGAGAGATGAAACCAAATTTAGTAAAGTGCACCTTATGGATGTAAAAATAAAGTTTTCTATATATTTTATAAATCTGTAATGATTATTGCAATCATTAATTCTTGTTGTTTGAGTCATCAATCCATAGACTGGTTTGATGCAGCTCTCCATGCCACCCTATCCTGTGCTACCCTTTTCATTTCTACGTAACTACCGCATCCTACATCTGCTCTAATCTGCTTGTCATATTCACACCTTGGTCTACCCCTACCGTTCTTACCACCTACACTTCCTTCAAAAACCAACTGAACAAGTCCTGGGTGTCTTAAGATGTGTCCTATCATTCTATCTCTTCTTCTCGTCAAATTTAGCCAAATCGATCTCCTCTCACCAATTCGAATCAGTATCTCTTCATTCGTGATTCGATCTATCCATCTCACCTTCAGCATTCTTCTGTAACACCACATTTCAAAAGCTTTTATTCTCTTTCTTTCTGAGCTAGTTATCGTCCATGTTTCACTTCCATACAATGCCACGCTCCACACGAAAGTCTTCAAAACATCTTTCTAATTCCTACATCAATGTTTGAAGTATGCAAATTTCTTTTCTTAAGAAAGCTCTTCCTTGTTTGAGCGAATATGCATTTTATGTCCTTCTTACTTCTGCCATCGTTAGTTATTTTACTACCCAAGTACCAAGTACCAAGTAACAAAATTCATCTACTTCATTTAAGCATTTCTTAATTTCATATTTCCTGCATTACCTGCCTTCGTTCGACTGCACTCCATTACTTTTGGACTTATTTATTTTCATCTTGTACTCCTTGCCCAAGACTTCGTCCATACCATTCAGCAGCTTCTCGAGATCTTCTGCAGTCTCAGATAAAATAACAATATCATCGGCAAATCTCAAGGTTTTGATTTCCTCTCCTTGGACTGTGATTCCCTTTCCAAATTCCTCTTTGATTTCCCTTACTGCCTGTTCTATGTAAACATTGAAAAGGAGGGGGGGGGGACAAACTGCAGCCTTGCCTCACTCCTTTATGGATTGCTGCTTCTTTTTCAAAGTCCTCGATTCTTATCACTGCAGATTGATTTTTATACAGATTGTAGATAATTCTTCGTTCTCGGTATCTGATCCCTATCATCTTCAGAATCATAAATAGCTTGGTCCAATCAACATTATCGAATGCCTTTTCTAGATCTACCAATGCCATGTACGTGGGCTTGTCCTTCTTGATTCGATCCTCTAAGATCAGACGTAAAGTCAGGGTTGCTTCACGTGTTCCTACATTTCTTCTGAAGCCAAATTGATCTTCTCCCAACTCAACTTCCACTTGCTTTTCCATTCTTATGTAAACAATACGTGTTAAAATTTTGCAGGCATGAGATACTAAACTAATGGTGCGGTAGTTTTCACACCTGTCAGCACCAGCTTTCTTGGGAATAGGTACAACAACATTTTGCCGAAAATCGGATGGGACTTCTCCTGTCTCATACAGCTTACACACTAAATGGAATAACCTTGCCATGCTGGTTTCTCCTAAGGCAGTCAGTAATTCAGAGGGAATGTCATCAATTCCAGGTTCCTTGTTCCTATTTAGGTCGCTCACAGCTCTGTCAAACTCTGACCTCAAAATTGGGTCTCCCATTTCATCAGCATCAACCGCCTCTTCTTGTTCCAAAACCAAATTCTCTACATCTTCACCTTGATACAACTGCTGGATATGTTCCTGCCATCTTTCTGCTTTGTCTTCTTTCCCTAGAAGTGGCTTTCCATCTGAGCTCTTAATATTCATACACCTAGATTTCCTTTCTCGAAAGGTTTCCTTGATTTTTCAGTGTGCAGCATCTACCTTTCCTAGGACCATACAACCTTCGACATCCTTGCACTTCTACTTCAGCCAGTCTTCCTTGGCTACCTTTACACTTTCCATCCAATTCATTCTTTAATCGCCTGTATTCTTTTCTGCCCTCTTCATTTCTAGCATTCTTGTATTTTCGTCGTTCATCAGTCAGGTCTAGTATTTGCTGAGTTATCCACTGATTCTTAGTTGATCTTTTCTTCCTTCCTACCATTTCTTCAGCAGCCCTGCGGAGTTCATTTTTCATGACTATCCACTCTTCCTCTATTGTGTTTCCTTCAGCCTTTTCATTTATCTTAGTCCTTTTGCAACATGTTCCTTGAAACAATCCCTCACACTCTTTTCTTTCAACTTGTCTAGATCCCATCTTTTTGCATTTTTTTCCTTTCTTCAATTTCTTCATCTTCAGATGGCATTTCATGACCAACAAGTTGTGGTCAGAGTCCACATCTGCTCATGGGAAAGTTTTGCAATCTAACACCTGGTTTCTGAATCCCTGCCTAATAATGAAGCCTATTTGATACCTTCCAGTGTCTCCAGGTCTCGTCCACGTATAAAGCCGTCGTTTGTGGTGTTTGAACCAAGTATTGGCAAGGACTAAATTATGATCAGTGCAGAATTCAACCAGCCGACTTCCTTTTTCGTTCCTTTGTCCCAATCCGAATTCTCCTACTGTATTACCTTCTCTTCCTTGGCCTACGACCGCATTCCAGTCTCCCATCACAATTAGATTCTCGTCACCTTTTACATATTGTATTAAATCTTCTATCTCTTCATATATTCTTTCGATTTCCTCGTCATCCGCTGAGCTAGTAGGCATATAGACCTGCACTATTGTGGTGGGCATTGGTTTGGTGTCTATCTCGACGACAATAATTCTTTCACTATGCTGGTCGTAGTAGCTTACCCGCTGTCCTATTTTCTTATTCATTATTAAACTAACTCCTGCATTTCCTCTGTTTGATTTTGTGTTGATAATTCGGTAGGCGCCTGACCAAAAATCCTGTTCTTCCTGCCAACGTACTTCACTTATACCAACTACATCTAACTTTAGTCTATCCATCTCCCTTTTCAGATTCTTTAACCCTACACTGCGCAGTGGGTCTCACGAGACTCATACTACTTTTTGCATCCCTGAGTAACTGAATAACCGATCTTCCACATGAGGATGGTGTTCCTTGTGAGGCCTGGACTATTCACACATTTTAGTTCATAAATCATCCACCATAGACCAACAAAGAAATTTCATGGTGTTTCCATGACAACAGCCATTACTCCAAATACCTGTGTTTCTCTTGTTGATAGGAAGTACATAGAGTGACAAATTTCAGTTGTTAAAATATTTTCTGTGATATTGAGGGATTTTAGGATAATATACACATGGTTTTTCGTGGAATTATGTTTCTTTACAGCAGAAAATTTAGTGAAAACTGTTTGTTCCTTGTGAGACCCACTGCGCAGTCATGAATATTTTTATGGAGACCATGTTAGAGGTATATGATTTCGTTATTATTGACTTGGTTCTGTTCAGGGACCGAATAGAGTGTTTTTAAATTGCTTGACAGTGTTTCAAAGTGTGTTTATGCCTTAATAATATTTGTATTGTATAAAACATATCATATAATGCAAACTAACTGATAAACAATTGTTTGCTGCACTGGAAGAAATTCTTGCAGTAGCTGAAAATAGTGAAGATGGACTGGATGATTCAGATGATAGTGATGAATAGTTCAGGATGGAAAATATAGGCTACCCTTTTCTGAGGACATAACCCCTAAGGCTTTCTCCAGACAACCACCAACTGGCCCTGAGCCTAACCAATCAACATTTGGTACCGAACAACAACCACCTACTGAGCCTTATTCTAATCAGCCACAAACATCTGTCAGTGTAGAGTCTCAGATGGTGCAAAACAGAGAGGTCCTAAGTGTATTTCTACCTTAGCAAATCAAACAATAGATAAAGTGAAATATAGAAATGTTATATGGAAAAGAGAATGTATGCAATGGGCTGGCGAAGATCTCAAATTTTCTGGCAAAACAGTGCTACCAGATGAAATATGTGAGCTGGATCTGTTAGTCAAAAATGCTTGGCTTTTGTCTAAGAGATGCCTTACTGAAAAAGGGATACAACCTATTATGACACTTGCTGAATCCCGTGCTGATCTTGGTGTAATACTCTGCAAGTTTGGAAAACCCATTACTCCCTCACGGGGAAGGCCTAGAATTGAAGTTGAAGTGCAGCTACAGCTAAAGGAGAGGACAGGCCCTACTACACCAGTACCACCACAAGATGTTCGGAGTGATTATCTTTCTCATTTGCCAGTATTTACCAAGAATCAACAGCGCATTAAATTGCCCGGTTGTAGTGCTAAATCACATTCTAAGTGCATAAAGTGTGCAGTATATTTGTGCCTTCACAATAAGGAAAACTGTTTTTACAGTTATAACGTGCTCCTAAATTTTCTACTATTCTACGTGATTCTACGCCTGCTACGGCTCTACATGCTGCTACTAACCTCTGTGTGTGTGTGCTCTCTTTGCCCGTCCAGCTGGTACTGTTCGCACTACTGCCCTCCCTCCTTTCCCCTCCTATCACTTCGCTGCGCAATGTGTACCTTCTGCTCTCGTCTTTTCTGGACGTTTCCATCGTAATATAAATAAGGCCTGCTCTGGGCTCTATCGGCGAGTGGGATGAAGAAGACGATTTGTGAGGAGGGAGGACTTTTATTTGCGCTAGCGGCTGGTCCGTGTGCAATGTTTTAAAATGGTGTTTGTTGTTCGTGATTGAAGCTCAAGGACTGCTGGGCGGGTGAGCGAACTTTGAATCTGTATTCTTTTCCTGTTGTCCTCTTTTCTACATGCCGTACTGGCTGCTAAAGACTGTTCATACTACCAGATATCACTAGTCAGAGCTATGGCCATTGGTGTTTGTCATGGAACTACACTACACTACGGTTTTTTCCAAATTTCGTTTTCTACTACGTATAAATCACAGTGATATGAACCATTGGATACTAAAAGACTTGGTGAACAAACGCAAGAATAGGACTAACTGTATTGATATTAACGCCTAGTTTCTGTTCGACTTCATGATTTTTATTAAAATTTGTAGCTCCTAATTTTACAAATCCCTGTTGCCAGCCCTAGGTATTGTTCTCTTCCTTGTTCATTCTTTTTCCCACGCTCCTGTCCTGGGGTCCTCTTTTCCTTTTTGCAATTTGTTCAGTGGCCTTTTATGCTTGTAAAAATACTTTTAATATCTTGCATCAATAGGTAATATCCGTTTACCATGTGTAGGATATTCGTGATGAAAATTATTGTAAAACTTCATCCCTTGTTTTGAGTCCAGCTGTCTTGGATAGGAAATTGTGTTATTTTATGGTTGTCCCATTTATTTCAAAATTCGAAGTATCTACCCTTGAAAATATTGTTACTCTCTTTAATTGATTGTTCATTTTCTTTGCCGTGTAAAAATCGTTTTGGTATATGTTGTAATATATTATTATTATGAAAATGCAGTTCCTTTTCTTTCCCTGATTACTGTCACACGTATTTCCATGCCCCTTTTTTATATGTACTTACCTCGGGTCCCTTTGGAAAATGGACACAGTAAAATGCTTCCTTGTGCGCTCTGCTAAGTCGCTTCACTTTGAATCTGAAATCTGAGTACTTGTTTTGGACGATATACACATAGTTTTTTGTGGTGAACTGCAATGCTTTTCGTGGCATGCCATACTGCTATTTGTTTATGTTACCACGTTAGTCGGACTACTGTCCAAGTTCATAACTTGGTTGTATTCTCTAATGATCCCTGATTATTTGTGAGTGCACTACAATCTTGGCTGTATTTCATAGTTTTCATTATTGGTTTATTGATTTGTCATCTCCGTACTGCTATATTTCTATCATTCTCAGTGTACATGCTTACACCTATACTGACACGACACTAAAAGTGCCACATTTCACAGTTATCACACTAATTGAAATTGAGTAGACACGATATTTCCCATTGAAAGGAAAATATAAAATTTATTTTCAAACTGATCCTTGCTGCAGATTTTTTACTTATTTTAAAATGCTATTTGTTCGGGGCATCAATCCATGTGGATCTTTTGCCCCTACTGGCACCATATTCTATGAACCTGAGTGTAATTGGAATGGCGGTAATGTGAAATGTTGTGTGTGAGTAAAAGAAAATTAAGGACGTCACAAATACCCAGTCTCCAGGCCAGGGATATCAATACAATTAAAAGCCCCTGACCCGGCCGGGAATCGAACCTGGGGTCGCCGTGTGACTAGCGGACGCGTTGCCCCCTACACCGCAGGGCCGGACATGTAATAGGCTACCACCTGTGTGATAATTAGGCTTATAAAAGGAAATCAAACATATGTGCTAAATTTACCTGATTGTGCAATGCATTATTCATAATCAGCGTGAAAGTTCATTTTTCGATTTAGTTTTTTATTTTTCAAACAATGTGTTTTGTACATGCTGTATATATGTGCCCTTTAGTTTCTCGTGTTTTTTTTTTTTTTTTGCTTTGGAAGGTTAATTTTTAATTACATCTGTAAGAAGACCCCTGCAATAAAGTATGTGTTCTAAGAGTTCTCAAACATTATTTTACCCTCAGTGCGCAGTGTTCCTCCTGAGACCCAAACCCCTTTTCAAGCCATAATCTTCACATTTTGCAAATCTAATTTCTTTTACTATTTTTCCACAAATTAGTACATTATAAGTAATAAAATATATTTTTTTCATCAAAATTTGAAAAATTGCGCAGTGAAGGGTTCTACCACAACGATTCAAACTTCTAACATTCCACGCTCCGACTCGCAGAATGTCAGTATCCATCTTCCTGATGATCGCCCCCTCTCGTCTAGTCCCCACCCGGAGATCCGAATGGGGGACTAGTTTACCTCCGGAATATTTTACCCGGGAAGAAGCCATCATCAGTACATCATTCATACAGAGAGAGCTGCATGTCCTCGGGAGTTAGTTACGGCTGTAGTTTCCCGTTGCTTTCAGCGTGTAGCAGTATCAACACAGCTAAGCTATGTTGAGTATTATTACAAGGCCATATCAGTCAATCATTCAGACTGTCGCCCTTGCAACTTCCGAAAAGCTGCTACCCCCCTTTCGATGAACCATTCGTTAGTCTGGTCTCTCAACACATACCCATCCGATATGGTTGCACCTGCGGCTCGGCTATGTGCGTCATTGGGACACGCAAGCCTCCCCACCGCGGCAAGGTCAAATGGTTCGCCCATCGATTTTTTCCTGACTTAGTTTTTGTTTCTCTTTTTCGCGTAACCTGACTGAACCCAACTTTCACTCCCGTACAGCAAAACGATTTGATAACATACCGAAATACAGACAGTTTTGTCCAAGAACTCACTTCTTTCTTACAGAATACCGTTGATCACAACTGAGAGCTAGATGCATTACCATTCCTGCACCTTGATTAATAATAATAATAATAATAATAATAATAATAATAATAATAATAGGTAATAATCGTACGGCCTCAGGTATCATATGCAGGTATTTTGATTTGATGCCATCTAGACCATCTGCTTGTCAATTTCGATGTTCAGTTTTTTATAATGGATTTACGTCGCACCGACACAGATAGGTCTTATGGCGACGATGGAATAGGAGAGGCCTAGGAGTTGGAAGGAAGCGGCCGTGGCCTTAATTAAGGTACAGCCCCAGCGTTTACCAGGTGTGAAAATGGGAAACCACGGAAAGCCATCTTCAGGGCCGCCGACAGTAGGATTCGAAACCACTATCTCCCGGATGCAAGCTCACAGCCGCGTGCGCCTAACCACACGGAAAACTATTCTAAGAGATGGCAGAGTTAAGCAGATCTATTTTAGGCGATCTATGACTGAGCTTTAATATTTTTTTCGGGTAAACACCAGCTATGTTACCAGCAATATTTTACATTCCGGCGTCTTACAATATGGAGAGTCGAATGGAAATTTTTTCCGCCCTTGAAAGCCCGACTATGACTCCCTCAGCTGGGTTTGAACTCTCGAGATCTTGAGATCCGAAGATGGACACTCTACCCCTGATTCACAGAGTTTCAAAATATTACTTTCACTATTTAGCTCATACAACAGAATGATGCCATTATAATGGACAAATTATCCGAGGAATTTTGTTTATTAATTTAAATTCGCTCGACCATCATAAATATATCATGATTTGGAGTCTGCTTCCATTTGACAATGTTGGGTTACTACTCTATATTATGTAGCGATCCATCGTTGACATTGCAATGCTGTAGGGTTGTAAGGTGTCTTTAAGAGCAACGGTGGTAGGCCTCCATAAAACAACGTTAATAAAAATGCCAATAGTAGACGTTTATTCATCCATAATCTTTATGACTTGGATTACTTGGAGCATCGAATTATCGAGGCTTGATCTATCGAACGTGAAAAAGTCAAAATATATTTCACAATTTCCTATTAGCCAAATTATTGAACGAGCTAGCTTGTTGAATCCAGGTCGCAGGTTCAGGCTTGATCTTCAAGACTGGAAATTTTATTAAGAAAGAAAAATCTAAAAGTTTCCATGACAAGCTCATTGGCCTGTAATAGATGCATGGTGTACGCAAGGTACTCGGAGATACCTAGAATTTACAGACATGACTAGGGCCCGGATGTTTAGCAGTAATAGGTTAGAATGCAAACTTACTGAAGAGAGTAATAATTAGTCTACCCGCACGACGGTACTGCTATGAGGTTTGCGTAAACATTAGGGGTTTGGCCTATTAGAACCCCTAGAATTTATGTTACTCCCACTACATTACGTTAGAGTGGGCTAGTCGACATTTCCTACTAACACAATTATTTAGTAACGGATAACATTCCGGCACAATGACGTCTCTGAAAACAGTAAAACAAGTTAGCGGGACGTAAAACCAAAATCTTAGCAATATTCAATAAATCAAATATTAAGTTCCCAGAAGGAAACCATCATTTAATTACAAATTTAAAAGACATTGAAGCTCTTTAGGTCTTCTTAGTTGGGAAACGACCAGCATTTCGCCTAAATGTGACAGCTCCTCAGTTGAATTACCACACCTTTCCACGATTCAGACGACTAGTGTGCCGTCGAGACACCACTGCAAGCCTCCAGTGATGGTGGACTAGGGCAGTGGTATTCAAACATTTTGGTTGACGTACCCTCAAAATCCATTTGTTTTACCTTCGTACACCAAAAAGTAAGAGTATATTGCGATTATACTAGAAACAACAAATGATACAAAATAATATTAACTACAATCTTCATCATCATCATCATCATCATCATCATCATCATAAGCAGCAGCTCATCCCGCTTTTTCAGGGTCGTTACGCCCACTGAGTCATGAAAGAGTTGTGGCTGGGGATTTAAGGTCGCATTTTTCAACTGAAAATCCCACCCCAGCAACACCGGGAATCAAACCGAGGTCGCCGAGATGAAGTCAAGCCGCTAAGCCGCTACACCACCCTGTTCCCCGACAATAATAAACTAACATTTTGTAATGAATAGTTCGGAAAGATGCCTTTGCTGGCGGGACCTAGTGTTTCCAGTGCACTAAGTCTTCTGGTATGGGCTAGAGCAATTTTGTTGCTTTCATTGATCTGTCTCTGTCTTACCCTTGGCTTTGACAAAATGAAAGTGACTGAGGTATGAACGATGCTAGTAATGCCATTCCTTACGCAGCCAGTCCCTGCAATGAATGGTGTGAAAATATTGCTCATAGGGTCGGTTGGTGCATGCATTTCAGTGGGCTTGACAGACTGATATGTAATAGCAACTTTTGCCTCGGTGAGGAAAGCAACGGGAAACTACCTCACCCCTCATTTCCCTAGTACGCCTCTTCAGTGATGCCTAGGCCATCTATGACAGCTCATGGCGGAACTGTTGAGGATCCAACCAGCCTTCGGTCTGATGACTAAACATACATACATACATACATACATACATACATACATACATACATACATACATACATACATACATACATACATACATACATACATACATACATACGTACAGTTCGGAAAGGGGACTCTGAGTAGTGGTAGACAAAAACATTAAATCAAGATTCTATTGAAAATGAGCAGACTCAACCATTTTCTGACCAGCTCACTGAAAACTATTTTTTAAAGAATTTGTTACACGTCGCACCGGTACAGATAGGTCTTATGGCGACGATGAGATAGGAAAGGCCTAGGAATTGGAAGGAAGCGGCCGTGGCCTTAATTAAAGTACAGCGAGTTGGCCGTGCGGTTAGGAGCACGCAGCTGTGAGCTTGCATCCGGGAGATAGTGGGTTCGAACCCTACTTTCGGCAGCCTTGAAGATAGTTTTCCGTGTTTTCCCATTTTCATACCAGGCAAATGCTGGGGCTGCACCTTAACTAAGGCCACGGCCCTTCCTTCTTATTCTTAGGCCTTTCCTATCCCAACGTCGCCATAAGACCTCTCTGTGTCGGTGCGACGTAAAGCAAAAGCAAACAAAAAAGCTTTTACTCTACTAATATAGTCTACTAATTAACCCTTTACCGGGCGAGTTGGCCGTGCGCGTAGAGGCGCGCGGCTGTGAGCTTGTATCCGGGAGATAGTAGGTTCGAATCCCACTATCGGCAGCCCTGAAAATGGTTTTCCGTGGTTTCCCATTTTCACACCAGGCAAATGCTGGGGCTGTACCTTAATCAAGGCCACGGCCGCTTCCTTCCAACTCCTAGGCCTTTCCTATCCCATCGTCGCCATAAGACCTATCTGTGTCGATGCGACGTAAAGCCCCTAGGAAACAAAAATTAACCCTTTCAGGCCCAAATTTTTGTCTTCTGTACTAAAAATTATGTCAGTACAGTTTTATTATCATAATGTTCTACAGAATACTAAAAAAACTTTTCTGAAAAAGTGACGTGGAAAATCCAAATTTTTTATGTGCATAATTAACATTTTAACAGGTTGAGTTTTGGTATCACATAACAACGTTGGTCATTAAAAATATTATACGCAGCAGATACCACAAAGTTTTACCACACAATCAGTAGCAGTAACTTCAAAGTACATGGCTTTATATGTTATAAAATTAACAAAATTTGTACCCTTGCATTGATCATCCGAGTGTAATAGGCTATACGGCCTAGATGGTTGTATCAGCACAAAAATTGTTCTGTGTAATGTATAGAATTGTACAGAGAACGCATTGAGGTCTCTATATGACTTCTACAGACAAATACAAGCTGCAAAATAGATGATCATAATTATGCACAGTGGGTGTAAAGGAGTTAAGATAGAGAGGACTTTTTCTCTTGTGAAACTTACAACCTGATGTCATTGTGTTATTCCTCTTTGAGACTATTACATTTTTTGGTCGCGTCAATAATTCACTGCTTCACTGCAACACACTCTTCTTCCTCTCAAAGTACACACAGAAACTTACGAATATATATATAGGGATATGTAGAACATATATATATGATTTATTTTTTTTGCTATCTTCAGAGTAAAATTAGAACTTACCATAGAGAAGATGCTGACTCCGACAGCTCACTCAGCAACCTCATTGTTAATGTGAGAATGATGAAGGAAATTAGTCTATTTAAGCTCTGACATGTATAAAAAAAATAAGGAAAATCCGGAACAGCATTTACATTTTTAACGTGAAGGGCGGCTCATCTCATTCCACATCTAACAAAGAAATCCTCATGGCAATAATACCTGCAACAACTTGCAGCAAAATAGCCTGCATAACTTCTCTAAAAGTGGCAACATTTTGGCATGTTTCGCTAATATTTATAACAGCGAGTTGGCTACGCAGTTTGGATCGCTTAGCTATCAGCTTGCATTCTGAAGATATTGAATTCGAACACCATTGTTGGCAGCCCGGAGGATGCTGTTCCGTGATTTTCCATTTTCACATTAGGCAAATGTCTGTACCTTAATTAAGGCCACGGTCGCTTCCTTCCCAGACTTCGCCCTGTCCTGTCCCATTGTCACCATACAGTAAGACCTGTCTGTATCGGTGCGACGAAAAACAAATACCTAGCAAAAAGGTCTAATATTGAGAAATTCTAAGTCCTATGACATCTCGCCAGACACAATCAAATCCAGGGAAATACATGGAATTAGATGTAAACGTTCAGCGAAAAAAAATTACATTGTTTGTAGGTCTCACTACATAGATTTTATTTCCTTTCAGTCATTTGTGTCACAGAAACACGCAATAATGAATGCATCCATCCACATGTAATTAACGTCACGAAGGGCGTCCGGCCGTAAAACAGAGCAGAGTTCAGGTGTACAACACAGATTGCACCGGCGACTCCACCATGGCGTGAGAAAAGCTTCAGAATAATCATTTGGGGTCAACTAAAGCATAATTCTAAATACCACTGAAAGAGTGACCCGTTTCTTGTAGCCTAATTCCAATAAGTTATAGGCAGATTTGTCTGTTAAGATGCTAAGTCACGAATTTTAAATGTCATATAAGAACACATTTTAAGAAACTCTGACAGAAGTAATGAAGTGACGTTTCTATTCTCAACATCCCAACATTCCCAGCATTCCGCCCAATAGCCCTATCTGACAAAATTAACTAGATAGAAGTGCCTTGTATGTTCCTCACCATAAAATAGCAAACAACACGTAATACTCTCAGCATTGTGAATGTCTTTTAGTAGCTCACAGCTTTCATATAAGTACGCCTACTTACAAGTGGGACCCAGATGATTCTAATACGCCCACATTTTTCTTAGTCCTGTAACTTATGTTTTTTTTTCTTGTCCGACCTTCGTCCCGTTTATACGATCAATTCTTAACCTATATTGATCTCGAAAGTATTAAAGTAAAGCAAAGCATGTGGTAGGCTCTCATTCAGTCTCTTGCCTTTTATGATGTGCCTTACAATGACTACAATCACCTCTACCAAACCCACTACATAATAAGAAGAATCTCTAACAAAATTAACATTCACTCACAAGAAGGAGATTCTTAATAGTACGGCTTCTTCGATCCAGAGAGTCCCGGCTTCGATTTCCGACCAGTTCGCGGATATTCGCTGTGTCTTGTTAATTCCTCTGGATTGCGGACTTCGTGTTTGTCTTCAAGCACATCTTCATTTACAAACAGTAGGCCTAGGCTATATTAAAATGTCAGTCACCGCACAAATACGCAAAAGCGGAGCTTAGAGTCCAAGTTAGCAGGTTCAATCGCGGCTCATTCCGGTGGTATTTAATCTATACGTATTCCTACTTCAGCATTCATTAAGGCATTAAAAGATATAACATTATTATTATTATTATTATTATTATTATTATTATTATTATTATTATTATTATTATTATTATTATTATTAAGGAAGGAGGAGTCTCCGTGGCTCCGGCGGCAGCGCGCCGGCCTCTCACCGCTGGATACTGTGGTTCAAATCCCGGTCACTCCATGTGAGATTTGTGCTACAAAAAGCGGAGGCGGGAAAGGTTTTTCTCCGGATACTCCGGTTTTCCCTGTCATCTTTCATTCCTGCAACACTCTCCACTATCATTTCATTTCATCTGTCAGTCATTAATCATTGCCCCAGAGGACTGCGACAGGCCTCGGCAGACGGCACAATTCATATCCTCGCCGCAAGTTGAGGGCTTCATTCATCCCATCCCTGACCCGGTCATTGACTGGAAAACAGGTTGTAGGTTTTCATTATTAAGGAAGGATAGGCTATAACTTACGTTAATTATGTACTTAGAAACTAACATTGCCTAGTCGCGACTAGATTAATTCACCCGGAAAGACGCGAATTGAATTCCCTATCAGAAAGACGAACAAACTTATTTCTGAAGAGGCACACCATGAGCCTAGGATTCGCTCAGTCAGAAACCACTAGGCCCTATCAGGATAATTCCTTGGAAAAAGAAGCAGAGCTATAGCTTTACGTGACTATTGTTCATTGCCACAGTAGTCCCAGATTTAGGTGAAATCCGAACCAGAGAGACGTTACTTTTCATTTCTGAAATCCAGCATGCATTAACCACGTTTGGAACAAAGGGAGTAGGACATACAGCTAACACTCTCTCCCACCTAGCACCTTCATATTCTGAACGCATATGAATTCTTTTTGCGTTTAACGTTTTATTTTGCGTAAGTCTGGAGGTGTCGGAAGTGTCTTTTCCAATCAGCGATGGTAATTTTCCTGCCCACGTCAAATAATGGCGTAAATTGCCTCCTGTTCAACTGAGATACGATGAATTTCTTCTTGTTTACATGATCTACGATAAATAAATAGCCTCCTGTTTAACCTACATGAGCTACGGTAAACAAACTGCGTCCTCTTCCTATTTTTAAACACGTCACTGTAATCACATTTTTCTTCCGATTTGCAGACTTAGAACTTTCTGTCAGTAATAGGACTATAAGACTGGGAGCGTAATTCCCACACATTACTAGTACGGTTAAAAATATTGTTAAATGTGGTTAAAATTTTGGTCAGCTTCACTAAGAAGAACTTCTTCATAAAACATAAAAGTGTTTAAAACATTAAACAGGCAAGAATTTAAAACAAACTGTCCTTTAAGTCAAGTAATCTGTTCTTGCTGAACTACAAGTAGGCTATTTTAGGTCTATTTGATAATAAATTATACTTTGGAGGATTTGAAGATTCGACGTTCTTGACAAACGAGGGGCAATAATTTACGTACCGTACTGCTGTACCACTAGCAAACACGAGCCAATTCACATACTTAAAAAAAATGGTAAACAGGCATCTTAGACGAATGTTACCGGTACATAACCTCTTTCCATCCTATTTCCAGCGTGAGAACGTAACTTTTAATACGCTATCGCTTCAAAATATTCGTTATTTTGTTAAGAAGGAAGCCATACTTTCTGGCGTCGACAAGTTTTTCAATCTTTCGAACACACGAGTTAAATATAAATAATGAAATGAAATGAAATGAAATGAAATGAAATGAAATGAAATGGCGTATGGCTTTTAGTGGCGGGAGTGTCCGAGGACATGTTCGGCTCGCCAGATGCAGGTCTTTCGATTTGTGACGCCCGTAGGGATATAAATAATATTATGCTATAACATGCCTGTAAAAATAACACATTAATAAACAAGGAATAAAACTACACACACTAGTAAACAAAGAATGACATGTTTCGTTCTGCAAGAACATCATTAGGTTCTATCAAATCACACTCAAATATTTAGAATATTTACGTATTTCTGTTTAATACATAGGAACTTGAAATCTGGACATCATTAAGATAAGTGTCAGATTTCAGGTTCTTGAGTATTAAACAGAGATGTATATTCTAAATATTTGAGTGTGATTTGATAGAGTCTGATGATGTCCTTTCAAGAACGAAACATGTAATTTTTTATTTAGACTAATAGTCAGTGTTGCCAACTTAGCGGATTTTCCGCTAAATTTGGCTGAATTAGAAGACTGCCGGCGGAGAAATATATCATTTAGCGGACAGCGGACTTTTTGGCGGAATTCTAGATTTATTATAGCGGAATTTAGTGATCAATTTTACGTTTTTTGTAAAATTTGTACTCCAGTCTGTCTCCGAGCTATTCCGCATTTCTTATCAGGAGCTAGCAGTCACATGAGGAAAACATGTTATTTGGATTTGATGTTATGAGATCATGGTATCATAAATTTGTACCTAATGTGTGGGGAAAGGGTACTTATCTCCTAGTTGACGAATGACGACAGATAATGAAACTGTGAGAGAGTAGCATTTATATTTATGCTATGAAGGAAGACCGTTTAATAAACTGCCCTATTTTGTGTGTGGCCCTTGAGGTAGGGGATTCACCTAGTCTGCAACCGGCACTAAAACGCCTACAAGTTTTTAGCTCACCGGCTCACAGGCAGGCGATTAATCCCAGTGAAACTCACAGATCAGGTGAGTGCAGAATTTATTATTATTATTATTATTATTATTATTATTATTATTATTATTATTATTAGTCTATTATTTGAGATCGGATTTCTTGGCGGAATTTTAGCGGATTTTTAGTAGTAGCCTATTTAGCGGATCTTGAAAATATAAGTTGGCAACACTGATAATAGTGTGTATTTTTATTCCTAGTCTAATGGTATTCTTTTACAGGTAGGCTATGCTATAGTCTAATACAGTCGAACCGCAATATCTCGAACTTCCATTACTCGAATTTTCAGTATCTCGAAGTAACTTAAATTTCCCGGCCGTTTGTTCTATTCTTCACGTGTAGGCCTATTTATATCTCTATTATTCGAAATTCGGTTACAAGAATATCTCGATTTCTCGAAGCAAACATTTCTTCCGTTGGAGCTAAAAATATTCTTGTAACTCGAATTTTGTGCAACATTAACAGTGCAATACGGCATTTGTGGTTTGTGAGGAACAGTTAACAAGTAAACAAAGGTTTACAGTGACGCTGGGAGCTAATAGGCCTATGACTGGGACCGAAAAACTAAAACTTCTAATGATCGGAAAATCGGCGAAGCCTCGCAGTTGACAAGCTCTATTTACAATTCTCGGCTGCGTAGTACTGACCAAAGTTTCAACGTGAAAGGAGGAAAGGTTATCAGTAACAAACAGAAGAGATTGACGGTTTTTGCAAAGGTTTTAACGGAGGTATGTTTCGTGTTTCGCTACTGTATGTAAGCCTACTCTATGTAGTCTTCAAAAAAAGTTTAAAAAGTTAATATAATCTTCTTTTCTTCTTCTTTACCTACCGCTTTTCCCACACCTGTGGGGTCGCGCGTGCGATCTGTGTCGCACATGTGGATTTGGCCCTATTTTACGGCCGGATGCCCTTCCTGACCCTTTATGGAGGGATGTAGGCTAATCACTATTGCGTGTTTCTGTGGTGGTTGGTAGTGTAGTGTGTTGTGTTGTGTGAATATGAAGAGGAGAGTGTTGGGACGGACACAAACACCCAGTCCCCAAGCCAGAAGAATTAATCAGAAGCGATTAAAATCCCCGACCCGGCCGGGACCGTCTCAACCGAAGGTCAGTACGCTGACCATTCAGCCAACGAGTCGGACTAAAAAAGTTAATAGTCTATAATAAAGGTTATAATTAAAGTGATGTTGTAAAATAGATTTTGTTTGTATTCTAGGCCTATATTTTTAAGTGCTGTTAAAATTAATTTATTCAGTATATATGATTCGATTATGTGCTGTAGACCTACATGCTCAAAACTATATTCTCCGTACGCCTATGTGGAAATTTCGATAACTTGAAATAAAATTTAGCTCCCGAGGTGACCCGAGATATCGAGCGAGGTTCTACTGTATTTTTATTGAACTTGTGTATTCAACAGAGTGAAAATCTTTTAAGTTATATCAAAATATCCGGACAGAATATTTTATAGTCTACATATTGGTTATATGACACTGATACACAATCTGTTCTTAGTTAGCCTAAATAAATTATATTGGGTAGAAATAAAATACATGACTGTTTTCCCTCAACTCAGAAATGTAATCCTGTCAGTGGTTCCATCGTTGATATTTACTTGATACTTGTCGCATTCAAGCAATCTATTTTGATGCAATATTCCTGTTCGAAATGGGCATGTGTTGATTACCTTAGCATGTCCGTTTATCTTGTCAAAGTTGGCGTCATGAGATTCGCGTGTTCTGTTTTGTCACACACATGTACACCCACAGTTCCATGTTGTCCTCGGATATCATTTCCAACATATGTACCATCAAGAGTTCTATCAAGAGGGCAATACCACGCCTACCCTTAAATGCTGCATTAAAGTTCCCACCAATGGCAGCAAGCACGATAGGCGGAGATAAGGTGGATGTTGAAGAAGGGGAACAGCCAATAGGGAGGCGATGTGGCATTGCTACAATGTTACGGAGTCCGCTTGTCAAAACTTCGTTACCTCGCCTTCTTTTGTTTATTGGCCCACTTTTGTTTTCCAGTAGGCTCAAGTCTTTAAGACAGGTTAGAAGTGTGCGCGTGTCTTTGTCTATCTCCTAGGAGTGACGATAATCGCCGCTCAGATTATGTGCAAATCATCGCCGAGGTGTAAGACAAGCCAACACGTGTATGGACCCAAGAACTTACTAGCTTCTTAAGAAGTGATGTTTGAGTTTCGTGTCTTTGTTATGAGATTATGCAAATACACTTTCTGTGAGAATTCAGTCACCGAGAGAGTTATCTTCTACATGAGTTGATTTGGTATTATGCGAGGCAATTGGCCATTACTGCACAAATCTGTTGAACATTGAATTACAATCACGTAGTCAGGCTGAAATGTGGAAGTGAAATATTAGGAAAGATACAGTACCGATTTGGTTTTTCTATATTTGCAAAAGTATAGATTCAGAAATAAGGTAAACTGTACTGAAAAATAATTCATAGCTTCGTGGCTTCTTCGTAGCTGAATTAAATGTAAATTTGAATGCATGACTTATAAAGTCGAGAAATAAATTACTAGTGCACATGTGCTCTATTGGATACACTTATGAAAGGACAAGACAGTGACTAGGATTAATGGTAAAACAATAATTTTCTGTATTGAAATTCTCATTATACTATAGCGTGTGAACTATAAGGTGAAAGTGAAAACAGGCAGCATATTTACTCTATTACGGGTCGATATTTGAACAGTTCACAAGACTCAGATGTTCAGTCAGCTGTTCATGAATGTAAGGAGACATACTGCCAGTACGAGTACTTTTGAATGAGTGAAACATTCTGTAATTTTCTTTGCAGTTAATAGATGACTTAGGAGAGGAATCTGTGGTTGTTCTGCTTTTCATAAATCTCCTTGGTTGTGATTTAAAACCATTCGGAAAACTGTGTCAAAAATAGGCTCTATATGCTAACAGGCAAGGAAACTGAAAACTTTTGTATTTGAAGACAAGTTATTTTAGGACATTAATGGCACATGTAAAAGAATTTTCCACATAATCATATTAACTACTAAATTGGTGCCTAATACTTTTCATGTCTATAAGAATTAAGGAAAAACTCTCCTATGATACATACTTGTGCGAATGTCTTTCTAGAATATCATTAATTGGCACGTGTTTGAGTTAATGAAGTACATATTCCGCCGTCAGTTTTCATCAGTAGAAAGAACCTTCTCACGGCCTAGCTGTTGGTGATAATGGTGGAATGACACTGTCTCGGGCCATGTGTGAGTTGAGCAGCCGGGCGCGAGCCTTTTCTGTGGAGGCGCTCATAGGGGTGAAGCGGCCACGGACAGAAGACAGTACGCCTGATTCAGGTAACTTAATTTAAAGGTCTCATACTTACCATATTATAAGTTTCAATTCAAATATAATGCTACATTTTATTCTAATGTCATGCTCCCTTGACTCCAAATTACGCACATGCTTGATATTTTGGGATACTTTTCAATTGCTCAATTAAATTTTCAATTTACTTAATAAACGATACTTGGTTAATCCTTGGTGTTCACTCAGTCAAAAGTGTCTACCAAGTTAAATTCCTCGAGGCAGAAGCGGCCATGCATATAAGCTAGACTAGGTTTCCTCTATCTCACATAGTGCCGATGTTAAACGTAGAGAAAAAGCCTAAGTTTCTACTCCTCTGATCATCTTCATAGCCTGTTCGGAGATAATTTCACTGTTTTTTCTCTCTAATAATTCCTTGCAAACACAGCACAGGCTTCACCCTTTATTTCAGGCTAATGTTCTTATGGCACAAATATCGTAGGACTAGCCTACTTGTAGCTCAAGACTTTCAATATTTTCTGACAAGTTAAAGGAGCCATGCCTGTTCCAGAGATACTTTACTGGAGAAACCCCGGTGATAAAAACGGAAGATCAGTTCAACAATATTGATACATCTTTTATAAATAAATATTGACAGCTAATTTATTTTGGTGAACGTTAGTTCCTTGGTTTGAGGCATAGTGTCAATACTTCTTTTTAATTATTGCAGCATATTTGTTACTTGTTAGGCCTATTGGTATTTCGAAGGGAAAATTAGGAAGCACGTTTCCCATTTTTAAATCATGGATACCGGAACTCTACTCAAGCATAATCTTAACTATAGGCCTATATTTAGTCTCTGTGACAAACTTCTTCCGATGAGAAATCAAAAGGAACAACCTATTAAGGTTGTCAAGGAATGCGATTCGAATTTAAAAGACAGAAATGATTCCTGAAGTACCATAATTCATAGATGAATACTATTCCTCTTGACATGGTAATAATTCATGCAAAGTGACATAATGCTAGAGAACATCTCATAAATTAGAAAAATCATGTTAAGGTATCACTGTGACCATTTTTGTGTAGTCATCCCAGAAATTTGTATGGCATTTATGGCAATCGTTAACGTTTTATTTGTACTAGTACAAACTCTAGTAGCCTATTATTTTGTAATAGAAATGTATTAATTATTCTGTGTCCCTCTGGTGAATCCACTTTGGATTCGATTAAATAAATCAAATAATGTCGATGCTTGTTACTCAAAATGGTTCTTAAATAAATGAATTAATAATTTAAAATCGAGCATTTCCAGAAAGAATGCGCTTTAAATGACCATTTTTGTGACAAAAAATTCATACCTCCAAATCAACAATTTCCTCGTTAAATGTATTAGCCCGTTACTAATATTTCGGTAGAGAGGGAAAATTAAACCTTATGTTAGTAACTTATTGTAGAATCTTCTTTACTGATTATTGTGAAGCAAAGGTCCAGGACGTGTTAATATTTCTGCCGTATATGATAAAAAATCGCATTTCAGTTGATACTGTTTGAACACTAATAATAATAATAATAATAATAATAATAATAATAATAATAATAATAATAATAATAATAATAATAATAATAATAATAATAATATTAAAAGACCATGGCAAGTAGGCCCTAGGTGTAGGCCTACATCAATTTTGAGTGCGAAATGTATACCTACACTTACAACGTGGATATAAAAAGAGCAGTAGGCCTGCATAATTGTGACCAATTCCGAAACATTCACAATAGACTATTTGTGTTGGAAGGTACTACAATTTTGACAATTTCCATGATAGTTAATGTCCCTTAAGATTGAAGCATCTTACAGACATTGAATGTATTTTCCAGAATATTCGGTTAGGGTGTAATTTTTGAACACTTTTCTTATGAAGTGCTGGTTGCATATAGAGGACTGTAGAGGCGCTTAGTTCATTCACAGAACCTTACAGACTGAACGCTGCGAGGCTTAACAGTAAAGCACGATTACTGGAGCATTTCACAACATGTGATCTGGACGTCGTGTGATCTCTACAGAGGCCTGGTGCAAAGCTTTCTAGTTGACACCAATGAGTGACCTGCGTTCCCTGGTGTGTGATAAATTGATGATAATGAGTTAGGGAGAGGGTGAAGCCCGGTGTCGGTACATAGCCTACTGCTGCCGAATAGCACCAGGGAGTCTGCTCAAGGCTTTAATCTCCATCCGATGGACGGATCACCATCAACACTATCATATGCCTCATTTAATATGAAAACTATGGCAAAGTTTGGAATAAGCCTATTACAAAATATAAAATAATACTAGCCCTATTGTGTTGATTCCTACATTCTACCCTATCCTGTAGGTGTAGCTATTGTAGCTTAGGCCTACGCTTGCTCTACATTGTCAAATATATTCATGCCTTAACTTCACTCTACCATTCCCTCCGCAAAGATATGTTTCACTCTTAAATTCGTCAACAAGTCCTGTATGTTTCAAAATGTGTCCTATCAAGCTATCTCTTCTTGTGGTGAAATATTGCCAAATTTGTCTTTCTTCACCAACCCGAATATGAATCTCCTGTTACCCAATTTAACCATCTCGCATTCAACATTCTTCTGCAGCACCACATTTCAGAAGCTTCTATTATTTGCTTTCTGTACCGTTTATTGCCTACACTTTGTTCCATTAGGCTATACGTTTCCGAACTGATAGGTCGCTGAGACTTAAGCACATGGATAACCTGCTTTATCCGAAATTATAATTTATAGAACGAAGATGTTTTAATATTAGATCTAAGTATATGTTTTCCTCTTAACTCAATAGGCCTTCTACTGTACATGGAGATTTTTTTTTTTTTTTACAAGTTCCTGTACGTCGCACCGACACAGATAGATGTTATGGCGACGGTGGGATAGGAACAGGCTAGGAGAGGGAAGGAAGCGGCCATGGTCTTAATTAAGATATAGCCTGGTGTGAAAATAGGAAACCACGGAAAACCATCTTCAGGGCTGCCGACCCACTATGTCCCGAATGCAAGCTCATAGCTGCGCGTCCCTAACCACACGGCCAACTCACTCGTTCACGGAGAATCAAAAGATAACATTTCCAACTTCTTTGAAATCATTTATAAAGACTATAGGCCTATAGAAATGTGTACTTTTGCAAGTAAATTGACCGTTGGGGTCTTTCCGTGAACCACAGTAGGTTTATTATTCCTTATCTGATGGTTATTAAATACGAAGTTCGATTAACATGGGTCCAACAATTTTTCTGTTACAAAACTCGAAACGTAAACAGTAAACAAGCAAGCAAACTTGTACTTTTAGGTCTATGTGATCCAATTTTACAAGGAATCCATACCACCGTGAATTGACTTTTCATTTCAAAGATCCCAGAAGTATTGACTGGGATTCGAACCCTAGCTGCCTTGGTGTGAAGCCAGCGATGATGTCCCCCGGCGATCACGCACCGAAACAAAATCTTTAAAACAATCAACTTCTTCTTTTTCTACCGCTTCTCCCGCACGTGTGGGGTCGCGGGTGCGAACTGCGTCGCAGATGTGGATTTGGCCCTGTTTTACGGCCGGATGTCCTTCCTGCCGCCAACCATATATGGAGGGATATAATCACTATTGCGTTTTTCTGTAGTGTTTGGTAGTGTAGTGTGTTGTGTGAGCCGGGCTGAGTGGCTCAGACGGTTAAGGCGCTGGCCTTCTAACCCCAACTTGGCAGGTTCGATCCTGGCTCAGTCCGGTGGTATTTGAAGGTGCTCAAATACGACAGCCCCGTGTCGGTAGATTTACTGGCACGTAAAAAAACTCCTGCGGGACTAAATTCCGGCACCTCGGCGTCTCCGAAGACCTTAAAAAGTAGTTAGTGGGACCTAAAGCAAATAACATTATTATTATTATTATTATTATTATGCGTTGTGTGAATATGAAGAGGAGAGTGTTGGGACGGATACAACCACCCAGTCCCCGAGCCAGAAGAATTAATAAGAAGCGATTAAAATCCCCTACCCGGCCGGGAATCGAACCCGGGAACCTCTGAAACGAAGGTCAGTGCGCTGACGATTCAGCCAACGAGTCGGACCTTTAAAACAATGCACTATGATGATTGTATTAGGCCAGTATATGAAATGAATCACTATCATAAAATGTTGGCAGAATAATCAATGCGCGGACCACATAGACTTCAATATTTCACTGATATACATAGCCTACTTTTGTGTGTGTGTGTTTATTTACTTGATTTATATGTAAGTATCTTGGTGTTCTGAGGTGAGATTGATCCTCTGAAAACAAAGATCTGAAATTCACCTTTGGAAACTTCAACGACCTTGTCAGCGATTTTTGCCGGGCACGCCACACTGCTATTTAACGCCAACGTTTTCCTTCCGGTGGTAACTTATTGTAAAGTAGACTACAGATTTTGTGAAATCAAACAGTAGAGGAGAAGATGTTTACCGTGGAACTATTTCCGGTCATGTGGAGTGGGGTGTCAGAATGGTCGAGTTTGGGTCACATTGAAGGAGCGTACGAGAAACGAGTCAATAAGGAGGCAAAACATAACAGAACACTGTTAGCTACGTTACGTCATACGGGATCAGCCTTATGTCAAGTTAAGGGGACAGACAACAGGGCGCCATAGAATAGTCATCACAAACGAGATTCATGGATGACTTATCGAACAGATGATAGAGTCCTCAAAGCGTAGTCAACGACAGACATCGCTGAAACTCGGCTTGAGATTCTGCTCAGCGGATGTTTAAAGAGCTGAGTGGATTTCCACACTGCATTCAAGTTGTTCAGCGTCTAACAAAAGGGATGAACTAATCCGATTACAGAATTGTAGCCAAGCGTTGCTCATGACTTAGCGAGGATCCAGAGTTCTTCTGCAACGCATCGTCGCTCCTATGTCGAAACCGCGAATATGACAATGTTCTTCTGATCCATTACTTCCCTTAACACTGGTCACGCCTCCCAGCCACATACTGATTTGCAGTCCATAAGAACAATTTTCGTTGAGTTCATTTTCCTATGCGCGTGTGTAAAGGAAACTGAAAAATACATCATACTCTAGGAGTGGGTAAATATGTCATGCAAACATACGTTCCTACAGTGCCGTACAGTAAGATTCATTTTACTTTACACACGCACATAAGGTAAATCCGGGACAGATGCCGCCCCGGTAGAGATGCCGCATACACTGTAGCTATAGGTTCCCATCGTTACAGCTAGATGGCAATATGTGTGGTTTTTCAGTTTCTAAGGAAGAACTACTGTCTGCGAGTGTGACGAAATTTGCTCGTATATTACGCCAATTATAGCCGATATCATGAGGCGAGTACATGTTTCCTCCTGACAAAGTTTTTGCGTGTGTTAATTTATTGTATATTAAGTTGGCTTCAAATGCTTAAATCAGACGTTTTTAGTACAGTAGATGTCAGAAACATAACTGTAGTTGAGAGTAAGCTAATTTTGGGCCATGATAGCCTTGAGGTATGAAAACAGGAGGGTGCGGCGCCTCTCCCTAATAGTTGGCCTTCGGGCTGAGCAGCGGTCGCTGTGCAGGCCAGAGCCATTTCAAGGGTGTTAAGTGCCGTGGGTTTTATATAACACAGTGAAGAATTCCATTGCACATGCACATTTATAGTAAATCGAAATTAAAATATGATTTTAATGTTGTAAATTATCAGATAGATTTTTTTCCATTGAATGATTATATTATGTGGATATAATTGTCTTGTAGTACGTTCTAGTGTTCGGTTATATTAAAGTTGAAGAAATTGGCTTAAATTTGATTTTGTCATTAATTATTTTACTCGCGGCATCTCTCCTGAGCAAAGTCGGCATCTATACCGGGATCCAGGGAGAGACGCCGCAGATGCAACAATTCCTTTGTTCACTCCTTCCTCCCATTTACTTTCAATTGCCAATATTTTGTTCATCCCTGATCAAATGTACATGTTTTCAAATTATGCTCGATGAATTTGCAACAATTTTTAAAGTAAATATACCGAGATATAACAAAAGACATAAAAAGTGCGGCAACTCTCCCGGAATTACCCTAAGAAAATGAACTCATCGAAAATTGTTCTGATGGACTGCAAACCAATTATGTGGCTGGGAAGCGTGACCAGTCTTAAGGGAAATAATGGATAGGAAAGCATTGTCACATTTGCGGTTTTGGCACAGCATCGACGATATCGTTTTTCAGGTGAAAGCCTTATTCACATTGATGGCTACATCAACCGACGAACAACTTGTTTCTTAGGTTTTTAACAGCCTGATGGCGTTATACAGAGACCAGTACGCAGTACACGGGTTACAATTTGGTGTGCCGTGTCCGGTCTGGAATATTTGGTCCTTATCTCTACGAGGTGCTGCTGCACAGAATACAAAATCTTGGACAAGGTACCCTCATTATCACCCTATTGCGCCGTTTTTTGTCGCGCCAGAAACTTACCTCTCCAATGCCGATGGATGCAGCAAAATGCAGCTACAGTTTACACCATGAGATAATCACTTACCCTTCTGCAAAGATATTTCAAGATCACCTAATTTCTCGTGGGAATCCATTCTAGTACTCTTGCTGCCGTCCAGGTCTCACAGACCCAGAGGCTGACAATGGGTGAAGGAACTAGCATTGAAGACAGATGACCCACCTGCCAGGCATTCCCGAATTATGTGAGAAGGTAACGTAGTTTTTGTGTCCTTAGAGCAGCCTTTGTTCATCAACATGTTCAATAGAGAAACGTTATCATCATCATCATCATCATCTGTTTACCCTCCAGGTTCGGTTTTTCCCTCGGACATAGCGAGGGATCCCACCTCTACCGCCTCAAGGGCAGTGTCCTGGAGCTTCAGACTCTTGGTCGGGGGATACAACTGGGGAGTATGACCAGTACCTCGCCCAGGCGGCCTCCCCTGCTATGCTGAACAGGGGCCTTGTGGAGGGATGGGAAGATTGGAAGGGATAGGCAAGGAAGTGGGAAGGAAGTGGCCGTGGCCTTAAGTTAGGTACCATCCCGGCATTCGCCTGGAGGAGAAGTGCGAAACCACGGAAAACCACTTCCAGGATGGCTGAGGCGGGAATCGAACCCACCTCTACTCAGTTGACCTCCCGAGGCTGAGTGGACCCCGTTCCAGCCGTCATACCACTTTTCAAATTTCGTGGCAGAGCCGGGAATCGAACCCGGGCCTCCGGGGGTGGCAGCTAATCACGCTAACCACTACACCACAGAGGCGGACGAGAAACGTTATGAAAAATGAAAGACACGTAATGGTCCACATTTTGAACACATACTGTGCCAATACAAAGTGCCGCATTCGGTACATGACAAATAATAATTAAACTTTGTTTATAATCCGTTTTACGTGGCACCGGCACATATAGGTCTTATGGTGACGATGGGATAGGAAAGGGTTAGGAATAGGAAGGAAGCTACCGTGGCCTTTATTAAGGTACAGCCCCTGCTTTTGCATGGTGTAAAAAAGAGAAACCATGAAAAACCATCTTCAGCGCTGACGACAGTGGAGTTCGAACCTACTATCTCCCGAATGCAAGCTACGTGACCCAAACCACGAGGTCACTTGATCGGTGAAACCTTTTCGGATATGAAGATAATAATTAATTATAAGAATGTTTTAAATTTTAGTGACGTTATTAGCTCAAAATGATTTAAATTTACAATTAATCCCAAAGATTACGCGTGTGCGTGCCAGGGTTAACTTATCGTATGGATTTTAGTACCGGGAGTGTCCGAGGACATGTTCGGCTTGCCTGGTGCAGGTGTTTCTATCTGACATCCATGAGCGACCTGCGCGTCTGGATTTGAGATGATGATGATGATGATAATGAGGTAGAGAGAGGGTGAAACCCGGTGTTGGCACGTAGCCTACTCCTGTCGAATAACACCAAGGGGGTCCGCTCAAAACTTCACGTCTCCATCCAACGGACGAACAACCAACAACAGGGTCATATCCTCTCACTCCATATGAAAACTGCGAAGAGGTTTGGAATTCAATCCAGACTTTTGGCACCCCATCTAGTGATTAGAAATTGAATACTCCCACCTCTCCTACCCTGCCGGCCAACATTTGGATGTGAAAGTTTTTTCGTCCAACGGGTCTCGATCAGGCTAACCAGGTGTCAGAGCATATCGACTTGATGCCTTAATGCCACGGCAATCAGGCGAGCTTGTGCTAGGATAAGTATGATAAAGAGACTGGAACTGTGTCGAATTATTTTCAGTTGATCACGGGGTTGAGCTTCCGATGGCTGTCGCCAATTGATTTTACATGTGACATCTTATTTCAAATCCTGGTGCTCTCTTCTTTATCATAGCCGAAATGAATATGAAATACAAACGTTGATGGATGATGTACCTACAAACCATTGAAAAACTTAATTCCTAAAGGCAGAAGTTTAAAAAATGCTTTACCGTGTTCACTGATGCGAATTTCTTACAGAAGTATTATATCGTTGCGCCTGAGAAAACCGCTATGTGATAATAGTTTTGGAGAAATACTGATCCGCAGCATTATGTTATAAAGAACGAGATTTCCTTTACATTATTCGCATAATACTGAACCTTAGATGACAGAACCTTACCGGCCAAATTTCTAAGCTAAAATATTTCACGTCCGCTTCTGTGGTGTAGTGGCTCTGCCATGAAATTTGAAACTCTACCGCCTCAAGGGCAGTGTCCTGGAGCGTGAGACTTTGGGACGGGGATAGCTGGAGAGGAGGACCAGTACCTCGCTCAGGCGGTCTGACCTGCTATGCTGAACTGGGGCTTTGTGGGGAGATGGGAAGGTTGGAAGGAATAGACAAGGAAAACAATGTTACAAAAAAAATGAGGACACAGAAACGAATTTTAGACAACAGTGCCACTGTGTGTAATTTTTGTCCATACGTTGTCCGGATCTTTTGATGAAACGTCAACGGGGTGGTCTTCGGTTCAGATGGCCCCGACTTCGATTCCTGGTTGGTCCGAGGATTTTAACAGTATTTGGTTCGTTCCTTTGGCTCGGACATTGGGTATTTATGCTCGTCTCAATACATATCTGTTCATCTACATGCAACAAACCACTCTGCCAGCCCCATACATGCACACCCACCCACCCACCCACCCCCACACACACACACACGCGCGCGCGCGCAATAGAAAATACTTCCCTTTACATAAGTTTACCGTCAGAAAGAGCACTCGGCCGTAAAACTTGGCCGAATCCACATCAAGCACCGACCTAAATAAATTGCGAAAGAGGCCTGGAAGAAACTAAATAAGAAGAAGAATAAAAAGAAGAAGAGGAAGAAGAATAGAAATAAACTTAGCCTAGTGTAAATATATCACATTACTTCGGCATGAAGGATAGGAACCTAGGCCTGAATTAACCTTGAATGGTTTAATTTAACAGCTTCATTGGTATGAAGTCCACTGACTAGTTCGCATTAAAAATTAACAAGCTATTCGTTATTTTGTAAAATTAATTTATTCTATAGTTGCATCTTATCGTCGCTTAATTTTCCAATACGATGCAAATATTTTGATAGCCTGGTGAAACTGGCGATGCGATGGCGAACAAATAAAAAAAAATTCCTTGAGGTATCTTCAGTTTTAAATTGCATTAGAATGCCAACATTTTCTTCTGAAAAGGGGTTCTTGAAGGTGTTAAAAATATACAAACATAGGTCTTTCGTATTTTATCACTCTTGAACCACAACTGAATATGTTGGTATTAAATCTTGCATGTGGCAACAAGCGTTTTACCAATTACCCTTCATAACCAATTAATATGAAATACATTTATGACTGTACTTTCGTCTGTAAAAATTAAATAATAACTGCATTCTAGGGTAAAATATATTAATCCAGCTGTCGAAGGTGGTACAGAGCAAATACTAGGCCTATTTGTATAGGAAGGAATGAGAAAAAATGTAGGGAATGAAGTGATGTAATATATTAGTTCCTTACAGGTTGCATTACAACTATCTGTACTTCTGTAGGCCTACTGCTAGCTAATAAGTAGCCTACGTAATGGAATAATCTACGTATCTCCTTATGATTAGACGAAGGTACAATTCCATCTTTCTTCCGCTTTTCCCATACATTGGAACCATTTAGGTTTTAGCCGGGGGTTTAAGGTCAAACGTCCTTGATGCTAAGTGAATTTTCAAGTGAAAATTCAAACATGGGATCGACCAGAATTCGAGCCTCGCCCGTCCAGGTGGAAAGACAGAAGCTAAGCCACTACACTAATCACGTTCCCCAGGAGGCACACTACCATCAAATGTTAAAATTTGGTAGAAACATTCAGTTTATAACCTGAATAAACATTCCACTAAAAGGAATTCAATTTTGGGACGGTGATATTCAGATTGATGTATCCATTGAAGCGCTATTATTATTATTATTATTATTATTATTATTATTATTATTATTATTATTATTATTATTATTATTATTATTATTATTATTATTATTATTATTATTATTCTACCGCATTTCTCACACCCTGGTAGGGTCGCAGTTGATAACTGTGTCACATAATAGACTTGGTCGAGTTTTGCGGCTGAATACCCTTCCTGACACCAAACCTATTAACTAATGTGTACTCCTGTGGTAGCTGATAGTATGGTGTGTTTTGTGAATGCGAATAGATGTGTACTGAGATAAACACAAACATCCAGTCCCCGAGTCATAGGAATGAACTAAATGCAGTTAAAATCCCTGACACGGCCGGGAGTCGAACCTGACAACTTCTGAACCGAACGTTTCGTCGCTAACCGTCCAGCAAAAGATCTTGACTTGCACTATTCTCGAAGTAAAATTCCTCTTGGAATAAGATGAGATTCAATTTACTGAACTTCAAGTTTATTGCTTGCAGTAAAAAAAAAATATTTTTTTTTCGGCGATGAATGTTTTACCCAAACATGTTCTATTCCATTAAGTAAACTCCACTTTGAGAGCAGTGTATTCAACTTACTATTAAAATAAATAGCTTATAGTTCCACTAATTATAATACCTGTTGGAAGACTTGTTCCATTATGCAAAGTTCCATCAGGGAAGCTGTGAAGTTCAAAATAATAAGGAATTCATTACTAGATCAAAGTGAATAATTGAAGAATAAATATATGGACTAACGGTGTCTGGGTCCGTGGTTAAATGGTTAGCGTGCTGGCCTTTGGTTATAGGGGTCCCGGGTTCGATTCCCGGCAGGGTCGGGAATTTTAACCATCATTGGATAATTTCGCTGGCTTGAGGACTGGGTGTATGTGTCGTCTTTATCATCATTTCATCCTCATCACGACGCGCAGGTCGCCTACGGGAGTCAATTCAAAAGACCTGCACCTAGCAAGCCGAACTTGTCTTCGGACACTCCCGGCACTAAAAGCCATACGCCATTTTTATTTCATGAACTAATGGTGTGAATTTAAAATGAAAGTCACAGAACAAGAGTGTTACATTTCAGATGTGTAACGGAAGAGAAAAAGATTTTCTCATCACTTTTGCCTTCAATCATTCTACGAGATGAGGAAGCACGTTAATACTGGAATATAATAAATTAAATTAAATCCAGGACAAGATATCACTAACTTTTTTCTGAACACCAAGAAAATGGACAATTCATACCTATTCAAAGCACGATTTATTTCTCCAATGTTCTTTATATTTAAATAATATTTCATTTATGCCTTATCTGTGTGACATTCCATGCACTGAAATAGATTTTAAAATTTTAAAAGATTTTTTTATAGTTTTGTCTCAGAAAACCACCGTGAAATACGTCAAAACTCGAAAATCAGAGAGACACATTGTTCCTTGATTCTGATGCATGGCATAAGAGACACAAGAAGGAAATACAGAGTAGCAAGTGATTTGAACTCTCCCTTAAAATAAGAATCACACACACATCCTCGTCAAACTATCGTGTCATCGTTTAATAAATAATCTTTTTTCAGTCAAGGATAAGGCCTATATCAACACATGGCGATGTTTAAGAGAATTTTGATATTGCTTTTCAAAATATACCTGTAGGCATGATGTGTTTTATAAGTAAAATCGTGTTTTTGATTTCGGATATATTTTAACAGGGAACGTTGCCCTGAAGTAGCCCTGTATCCCATGTAGATGTGATTGAAAGTACGAATATAATTCTTCAAGGCTAACACATCCTTATCGTTAATTACTGACGCCAAAAATCTGTAGAAAATTCATTTTACTTGATACACATGAAGTATTAAAAATTAAGCCTATCCTCTAGCAAACCCGCGTATCATGTAGACTATAATACATCAGGTATTTTATTTTGTCTGGCTTAGACAATGTGTGTACCTTGTAGATACCGTGAAGCCTATATATCAGAAAGACAGCCCTTCCCCCCAATATGTATATAATTCCCCAAAATACTGTTTATGCAGGTATGACATATTTTGCCCAATAACATCAAACTAAAATTTTCTCAGTCGCATACCTCATGTCTGAGTATCGTGATCCTGACAAAAATTAACCCCCCTCCCCCTATTTTGATTACAGAGTTGTCACATTTTGATCCCTAAAAGCCCATTTAACACACATACAAAAGTTTTCAAAATGTCTCAACTTTGGTTTTGGGTCTGTAGAAGCTACACAAATGCGACATATCAATACCATTCCTTGAAATTTCTAAAGTATAAGGTAGATATTTGCTAGTAAAACCATCACTGCTTGGTATCTTATAAGTGAGATTTTCCGTTCTGAACTATGCTAACCCTCCATTCAATATACTGAGGATGAAAGCTTTAGAGTGTCAAGCTTATTACTAGAGAGGATTAGTCATATATCTATACATGTTAATGACGGACACCTTGATTAACTATGGCCTACAGCGGAACAGACTTCTTAGTTCTTTATTAACGCCTAGTGCTACGTAATGAAATTCAACATGATAAGAGGATTATTTCATCAACAGATGGTGGAGACAAAAGAATAATTCAAATAGATTGCATAGTTGTAATATCAGGTGTCATTTGATAAGAGAAGGAAGTGTAAAAGTATTAAAACGCGATGGAGTTAGATGAGTTCCAAAAAACGCTATTTATATAACTTATCACGACGTCTGTTAACGCTTTATAGGGCCGAAAACCGACAACGTGTTTAAATAGTTTAATAATTTGGTTGATCGTATTTCATAAATGATAATTACAAAGTATTCTTATTTACTCTCTTATATAGTGGAATAGTAACACGATATGCCATGAGCTTTATTGAACAGTACTTCTCGTTTTACGGTCACTTGTAAGTAAGTCAAAATAAGTAATGACTACGTTGAGGATAATTCCTAAAATACGTATTATTTGTTCCTGTAACAGCTAAACATGTAAAGTTAAAAATTCGTTTTGGATCTAACTGTGATGTATAAAAGGCATTTCTTAGTGCCTGTAAATGCCTGTTTTGACCATTAGCACCTAAAACGTTAATTTTAATTTTAAACTTCTTTTCTTCCATGCATTTCGTTAGTCGGCAGAGAGTAACGGGCTTAGATGAAATTCCCAAAGTTGCGGGAAGGACCAAATTCAGGAAGATTCTACAAAGGAATTCTGGTTGGAAAATGTAAAATAAATAAATTATGTCTTCTTTAGAGCGTCTTCAGCCATGACATTAGAACTGTCACCAGTGGAAACGCCTTCCATAAGTGTTACCTGATCATATTCTGTGTGTTTGAGAAAACATTTTATAATTTTATAAATATCCCGGCTGAAACAAGGCCTAAATTTCCTAAAAACATTGAAAACTACACGATAGTCAGCTATGAGTAAGTTGCTTCAATACAGTTCCATTCTATCTTCACAGAATTGAAATCAATAACAACAAACTGGCACTTCCAAATAAGTTACAGTATAAACCCCTCTTTTACATTGTAGAGAACATAATTTACATTTTAAATAGTTCAGCAATTAATACGAATACTGTATATACAAATTTCGATGACACCTATTTAAGTTGTCTAAAACAGGACTTTTCATTCCTAAATGTTTTCATACCGGGCGAGTTGGCCGTGCGCGTAGAGGCGCGCGGCTGTGAGCTTGCATCCGGGAGATAGTAGGTTCGAATCCCACTATCGGCAGCCCTGAAGATGGTTTTCCGTGGTTTCCCATTTTCACACCAGGCAAATGCTGGGGCTGTACCTTAATTAAGGCCACGGCCGCTTCCTTCCAACTCCTAGGCCTTTCCTATCCGATCGTCGCCATAAGACCTATCTGTGTCGGTGCGACGTAAAGCCCGTAGCAAAAAAATAAAAAGGTTTTCAGCTTAGTAATGAGAGTATTGTTGGGAATTAACGGAGTAGTTGCAAGAGACTACCTGTTCATTAGATATTAATTAGCTTATTTCCACTGCTTTTTTATATATAATTTGCCTCAAGATATAAAACTCAATACCCATACATCTTTAGAGTTTTCCGGAATGAATAATTAAAATAATTACGAAGTCATCTTGCAAAAAATATTTTTCACTACTTGCTTAATCAACTTCCATAAATGAAGAATCGTACTGTAAGTTGTCAACATCAATGGCATTGGACTTTATAAGTTTATTTGCCTTCATTTTCTCATGAAATTGTAATAATAATGTTATTTTTTCTACTTCCCACTAACTATTTTTTCGGTTTTCGGAGCTTTATGAAATTCGTCTGAGTGATGAAAATTATGACTTCATAAGGATGAAAAATGGTCTGGACTATAAAGAATCAAATCAGATTCGACCGCTGAAAAATACTGTACAAAATCTTTCTCCAATTTAGTGTCTACGTACATTCGACCGCTGAAAAATACTGTACAAAATCTTCCTCCATGTTAGTGTCTACGTACGATGCAACCGTCAGTCATAAACCCATGCTGTACGGAATTATTATATTTTATTGTGATAACTGCTCAATTTTAGATCCATATGAGGGGGATAACGACAGATTTGGAGATAAACTTGCTGTAATTATGAGTTTACGTAAGGGATGAATGATAATTTCTGTGGTATATTTTGGTTTATAGGGGCTGCCTGGCCGAGAAGGTAAAGGCGTGCTCGGTTCGCGCGGAAGGACGTGGGTTCGAATCCCCGTCAGGAAGTCGTAAAATTTAAGAAACGAGATTTCCACTTCCGGAGGTGCACATGGCCCTGAGGTTCACTCAGTCTACACCAAAAATGAGTACCGGGTTAATTCCTAGGGGCAAAGGCGGCCGGGCGTGGAGCTAACCACTCCACCCCATCAAGTGCCGAGGTTACGGATAGTGGAAGCCTTTACCTTCCACCCCTCCAAGGGCCTTCATGGTCTGTACGGAGATGAAAAAAATTGATTTATGGATTATTGCGAATAACTAGATTTTAACATTTGAAATAAAGCTCATCCCAGCATTTAACATGAATGAATGTAGGAAGTTACTCTCAAATTAACCTTTATCAAAGCTAGTATTTTAAATTCTCGAATGACACAGTTCCTCAGTGCCGTCGCGGATAGTTCCTTCGGACAGAATTAATGTTATTTGCTTTACGTCCCAATAATTATTCTTTTACGGTTTTCGTAGACGCCGAGGTGCCGGAATTTAGTCCCGCAGGAGTTCATTTACGTGCCCGTAAATCTCCCGACACGAGGCTGACGTATTTGAGCACCTTCAAAAACCACCGGACTGAGCCAGGATCAAACTTGCCAAGTTGGAGTCAGAAGGCCAGCACCTCAACCGTCTGAGCCACTCAGCCCGACTCGTATAGAATTAGAATAGCCTATCTGTTATAGATCTTACTCTGAAAATAAATGTCACAAGGATTGGTTTTCGTTTTTCCTTCTCCTAATTATCATTAAGACCAACTCCTTGGTTGAATGGTCAGTGTTGTGACTTTCAGTTCAGAGGGTCCTGGGTTCAATACGCGGGCTGGATGTTTGTGATCGTTTTAATACAAATCTTCGATTACATACCACACATAACACTACCAAACATCGCAGAAGCATGCAATAGTGAAAACATCAGTCGGCATGGGATTGACATCAGAAAAAGTATCCGGGATTACTCAACAGTTAGTGCTGAACCCAAATACTTGTAAACAAGATCAGAAAGATTGTTATTATTATTATTATTATTATTATTATTATTATTATTATTATTTTTTGCTAGGGGCTTTACGTCGCACCGACACAGATAGGTCTTATGGCGACGATGGGATAGGAAAGGCCTAGGAGTTGGAAGGAAGTGGCCGTGGCCTTAATTAAGGTACAGCCCCAGCATTTGCCTGGTGTGAAAATGGGAAACCACGGAAAACCATCTTCAGGGCTGCCGATAGTGGGATTCGAACCTACTATCTCCCGGATGCAAGCTCACAGCCGCGCGCCTCTACGCGCACGGCCAACTCGCCCGGTATTATTATTATTATTATTATTATTATTATTATTATTATTATTATTAACAACATTAGAATTGGGAGACATCCTGTGGGAATTTGTGATTATAATAGTGGGCTATAGTAACAAATGACGAGCAAACAAAACCAGTACGCAGAATAATGCGGAAACTGAAGAAAGAATATAGTTAAGCCTACACGAAAAATAAAAGAACAATATGCTTGATTTCCCATACAATAAATTATGTAATATCGAAGGATTGAACGCATTGTTTTTAAAATATAGGATACTTACAAGTGATATAATAATAATAATAATTTAAAACAATTTTAATTACGAATTCGAACAAATCAACTTGGTTCTCCATGTACCTTCAAGGTACAAGAATTTTATTTTCACGCATGGCGAAGGAGGTTGGAGTGAAATGAATTACCACAAATAAGCCTCTGTTATAATTATTTCATTCTATCATTATTGAGAAATATCTCTTAGTAATTTACACCTAAACCTGATAGCACTAGTGCGATTCCTTCGTTGAAGAGTTTACTTGGGTTTGAGAGATCGAAATCGTTATGTTTATGTTTCTTGTTATTCATCAGTTACTTATTTCACATAGCTTTTGTACAGTCTACTGTAATTGTATTTTCACTTTTGTATATCGTGTTAATAAATACGCAAGACGAAAGGGATGACAGTAGATTTGCTGGCATTTATAGACGATATAGCACTGATCACAGGGCCTCTGGAAATAGAAGCGATCTAGGTCAACGGTTTCAGAAGACTGGTGGCCAAAGTGGAACTCCAAGTGTCACTGGAAGAAACCAAATACTTTACCAACATCATAGAGGCTAACAGGGAATTGTCACTAGAACAGGGCAAAATCAAGCGTGTGGAGAAATTTCTCGGTGACTAGAGTGAACCCAGAGAAAGCAGCCATCTCCGCGAGAGTTAAGCTGGAACTAGCTCATCGACTGAATCATAACACCTACAACAAGTGAGAGCTGTCAAGGATAAAAATCTAAAAATTATCACGTTAAATAGTAGTGATCTTTTTCTAGACACCGTTTTAGGAAGATTTAGGACTAGTGTGAGTTCAAAATTATACTATAATGGACATATTGCGAGATTCTCTAGATAGAAGCAACACAAGGTGAAATTTGCATTCTGTGCGACTTATATCAAATTACGGGACAGGGATAAATCCCGGCCTAACAAGACAATTTATGGTAAAAAAAGAATACATATGCCCATAAGTGAATTGGAAGGTTAAAAGAAGACAATATAACTAGTTATTCATTCTTTTAACACGCCTTTCACCATGCACGACTTAAACATAATTTTAGAGTAGTCCCCGAAACTGTCCACCTCCGTAGCGTAACGGTGTTATTAGCTGCCGTCCTCGGGAGCCGGGGTTCGATTCCCGGTACTGCCAGAAATTTAAGAATGGCAGGAGGGCTGGTATGTGGTTGAAATGGTACGTGCGACTCACCTCCAATGGGGGTGTGACTAAAAAGAGCTGCACCACGTCGGTATGAGGACACGAGTTTTTTTTTACCTCTAAACCGAGAAATTTCCTTTACTACTGTACAACATGTCCACCTCGGTGGTGTAGTGGTTAGTGTGATTAGCTGTCACCCACGGAGGCTCGGGTTCGATTCCAGGTTTTGCCACGAAATATGAAAAGTGGTACGAGGGTTGGAACGGTGTCCACTCAGCCTCGGAAGGTCAAATGAGTAGAGGATTTCATCCTAATAGTAGTTTTCCATGGTTTCCCATTTATCCACCAGTCAAATGCCGGGATGGTACCTAACTTATGGCCACGACCACTTCCTTCCCTCTTCCTTGTCTATCCCTTCCGATCTTCCCAACTCCCCACAAGGCTCCTATTCATCATAGAAGGTGAGGACGCCTGGGCGAGGTGCTGGTCCTCCTCCCCAGTTGTATATCTCGATACAAAGTCTCACGCATCAGGACACTTCCCTTGAGGCAGTAGAGGTGAGATCCCTCGCAGAGTACGAGGGAGAAACCAACTCTGGAGGGTAAACGGATTAAGAAAGAAGAAGAATATTGTATAACATTATTTTTCATCATGCAGTAGCAACAGACAGTCTTCATTCTATGAACATGACAAGGAAAATGTTGTCTACTTGACAACTAACTCGATTGTCTCCTCGAAAATGGTCGGGAATCAACTCAAGTCCAGCCGAAATTGAATTATGTCTTCTCCTTCCGAGAACCTTCTTCCTCGATCTGCTACACCGCGGCGCCCATTTGTCTTAAGAGGCGTCTAAATGGGTTGATTCTTAGGGGCTCTCAAAATAGGGAGTGTAGATTGGCGACAATGGCCTACCTAGATGAGTTTGAAATACTTCCATTTACTCGTGCCAGGCATCTGATCTCCTTTCCTCCAAGTACAGTGGTATTAGGTTTCCAAGGTCTAAAAAATCTTTCGCTTTAACGTCTTTCGTCATTCTTCTCTTGCTCATATATATTCATTTTTCAATGAGTCGGAACTCTTTCATATTTTGTAGTTTGTTTTACGCCATACCAACTCAGAGAGGTCTTATGGTGACAACGAGGTAGGACTGGGTGAGAGGCACAGCGCCAGCATTCGTCAGGTGTGGAAATAGGAAACCACAGAACATTATCTTCAGGGCTGACGATGGTAGGTTTCGAGCCGCCCATCTTCCAAATGCAAGCTCGCACTTCCATACTTTCAACTGATTAGTGTTAATAAAGGATGGTTTTCTGGTTGTACGCCTACCTCCCTTACATTTAAATGACTGAAATAAGAAATTTAAAATCGTTACTTCTTCCCCTGCCACTATAAGCTCCGAAGGGTCTTTGACCTAACAAAAGACCGTTGCTCAGCCCAAAGGCCTACAGATTACGAGCTGAAGTCCGGTAAGCGCGACGAATCCTCCTGGCCATTTTTCTTGGTTTTCTTGACCGGGACCGCCATATCACCACCAGATATATCCTCAACTGTAATCATCTAGACTGAATGTACTACAAACCAGCCCTCAGGTCCTGTTAAAAATCTCTGACCTAGCCGACAATCGAACCCAGTCAAAAATACGGAATTTTGGCCATCCCGTAAGAATCAGCATGTGACTAGCTCTTCTGGCTTCTTACGGGACATCCCCTGCATTGTGGAACACTTGGCAGCCATATCTACCACCCATACTCTCTAATTGCTCAATTTCTTCAAGATAATTTACCTTCTGCTACTTACTCTACCTTCTCCTTACGTTTTAATCACTGCATTACTTTCGTTAGATTTTTGAATGTTGAAAACACTTCTTAGTGGACAAATTAGGGGTCCTCATACTACGAAAAACGTAAAATTAAGCAATTTCCTCAATTGTGCCGAAACTTGAAGAGCTAAACGGCCCGGAAAGGTTTCAATTTGTAAGTTTTGGATAGCTCTACCAAATTAAAGAAAATTGAAAATCACTACCGGCCTAAATGCAGTTGCGGAAAACCAGCCTAAAATCACTTGTTTCTTTTCTCGTTTTCTTTTTGCTTCAAATCCTAGCCAATAATTCCACATAATTCTTTCTGTAATGTGCTCCTTGGTTCAATACCATCAGGAATTTTGTTCTTTTGTTTTCTGAATAAATGGTCACACCGAATGTAGTTATAAGGGCTTAAGTGAAACTCTGCATTGACTCTCATTAGCGCTCATAGTGGCAGAAAAAGGCAAACACTGCTAATCTAATCGACCGATGATTAAGAAAATGATTGTAGTTTTTAGGAATAAATAAAGAATATATTCTCATATTTTATTATATTTTATTTGCCTAAAATTCGTAGCTCATATCCCTACGATATTTTTCAACATTAGCCTTAAGGGCTAGAACAGTGGATTTTCTGTATTTTCTGTATTTTCTTCCTCACAGTAAATACATTTCCATCATAGTTACTCAAAATCCAGACCTTTGATCCATATGAGAGAGTTGGCCTGATTATCGCCGATAAAAGTCTGTAGATTACTCCAGCGAAAACATCAGTTCGATAAGTGTTGAAAACTGTAGTGGATTTTTCTTTTAAAAGCTTGAAACAATTATCACTTCAAAGTTGAACGTCGATCAGAGAAGATTATACTTGGAGTCTGGAGATATAACGCTTCACAACAGGCAAGACGCAGTGAAATCGACCCAGTAGAAGAAAATATATACTGAAGAGAATATGAAGATAAAAATACAGAAAATATCGATCAGAGAGTGAAAATCGTGTTATAGAATATATATATACCAACTATGGTACATAGACGAAGGGTAGAACAAAATTTAGCTTCCACCGAAGTAACAATCCCATTTATTATTGTGACGATAAGGAAGCTTTTGAGGGGTGGTGTTCAGTAATTGCATTCGGTGCGATTAGTGTGTCTGAATGTTATGAAAATTAGTTCTATAGGAACTGTCATAGTCCAATATAAATTTCTAGCCCAGTGAGGAAAGCAATGGCAAACTATTTCACTCCTCATCATGCCTTGTACACTCCATTTGGTGCTCGAGGATTTTCTACAACCACATAACCATTGGTGGTTCTTTCTGATGATCCAACCAACCTCCGGGTTGAAGATTTAAGTAACTAACTAACTAACTAACTAACTGACTGACTGACTGACTGACTGACTGACTGACTGACTGACTGACTGACTGACTGACTAACTAACTAACTAACTAACACACAGAAACACAGGTACATCGGATCACAAATGAAGTTGAAGAGAGGAGAACGATTTGACGAAATTTAACCCGAGGAAGAGTTGATTTAACACTTCCGTCTTCGTGGCATATTATTTTATTTATTTATTTATTTATTTATTTATTTATTTATTTATTTATTTATTTATTTATTTATTTATTTATTTGGTAATTACGTATTTTATCACGAAAATATTTCTTTTTAATGAGTAATATAATAATAATAATAATAATAATAATAATAATAATAACAATAATAATGATGATGATGATGATGATGATGATAATAATCAGGAAGTCCATATACTGTAGGCCTAATAACGAACATTTACAACAGAATAGAACCGAATGTTATCATCTTTTGGATATGTCGATCTTTAAGTTGAGAGAAACGTCAATCACCAAATGACTTCCGATTCGGGCTAACAAATTTGGAAAAAATTATTTATGCCAGGTGGCTCGCGAGCGCCGTACTTTCTACTTACAATTGTCCTACATGCAATAGTGATGCATCGGATGCCTAGCCACTTGTTTCCGAAGGAGTGCTACAACGTGCTCTATTGTGAATGTTGTGAAACAAATAGCAGTCACTTTACTGTACACGTTCCATAACAAGGTGCATTTGTAAATACGCCAAAGATGCAGAAAAGAAAATTTAATAACTTATTAATTTATACACATGTATATATTCCACTCTATAAAACATAAACTAATACTGTTCGGCGAAATACGTGTGTAGAAGGCAGACGTTTGTTTGGAGCTTCGGCTGCATTCCCACCATATTCTCCACAGATTAAAATGATGTCTGTGTATTCGTCGTTGCTGAATACACTAGGCATTGCCGTTATGAAGGCGGCAAACGTAGTGTTGCTGTACAGTAATACATACTATCTGCGCACTTTTTATCGATAGATTTGTGTACGGGTTTGAGGAGTAAGGAGGGAGCAATTCCGGTTCCAGCAGTACTGTCAACTGAATTTATTTTATTTATTTACTCAAGAAAGGGCACCTGAGCCGAAGCTCTTATGGCGCAATACGAGATTAAATATTGGCAGAGTTACAAAATATTCACAATACAATAATAGCTTATTTCTAAATACGTTACAGTCTCAGAAATATAAATACAATATATAATACCACTGTACATTACTTAGTTGAAAGATTTACTGCTCATTTTCTTTTGTCCATTGATTATTTATTTTTTGTTTAAATTTTGAAATTGTTGTTGCCTGTTGTATATGTTTTGGAAGAGCATTGTACACCTTCACAGAGTTGTGCCATAAGGAGTTACAACCATTCTTACTAGTTTTTACAAATTCGGTATGGACTCTCTTTGCTCCTCGAGTGTTATATGAGTGTATGTCAGAATTTATAATACAGATAGTGTTTGTATGAACCAATTTATGATTAATTTTATATACCAATATAGCTGAAGCTCTATCACGTAAAATGTGGAGTGGTAGAAGTCTGCATTCCTTAAACAAATAATCTGTAGGTGTTAAGGGTGGTAAATTAAAAAGTATTTTTAGTGCTCTTTTTTCTAAATTGACAACTTTCTCAAAGAGTTCCTTATTGCAACATCCCCAAACATGAATCTGAATTGAATCGATAATATGATCGATCGATATGAATTTTCCTAAACCTTCGTTACCTTAAGCCAACAACTGTGTCACACACACATTATATAACATTATATAACATTTCTCGATGCGAATCTTATTCCTAGAGTGAATTCTATAGTTTGGCTTCGCTGTGTAAATAACAACAGTATTAGTACGTAAAGTGTACGCCAGATGTCGCACAGCGATGCATAAGCGATACATAGTTTGTGTTTCAAAGGTTGCCAGTACGAATCTCGAAGATTGCCGAGGTCGACCAATTCAGCACTAGGGTGTAAATCTATCAAGAAAAGTTGCGCAGATAGTACACCAGCCTAGTACTATGCGGTCGTAAACGAGATTTACTAATCCAAGGGGTTTCATTGGACGGGTAGTGCTGAGGAACATGCTGCGAGCGACCGTCCGGTTTTTATCTTTTCATATTCTGACGTAACCTGCCTGCTGGCAGTCCCCTGTGAAAATCAGTTAATAGACATCCCATTCATCATTAGTGCATGCAGGACATTTCTAAGCAGAATGTAAGGCACTCGCGAAACACCTGGTATTGGTTATAATGATCCTTAAATATTCACAAGAATATCAAAGTATAAAGAATGTTGTCTAAAAGATATATAAAATGACTATAACACGTAGGAGATTTTTTTTTCAACTTCATAGTTTTCTCGAATGGTGAGATTTGGTAATTACGTTCTTTATGACGAATGAGTAATATTATATAAATAATAATTACAATAACCAGGAGGTCCATATACTGTAATCACGAACGTTTACAACATATTATACATGAAATATGGAGAAAACTTTTAGCAATAAAGTTCAAATTTGCCTTTACTTTAAGGAATCCGTAAAATATCTATCAGGTGGGCATCGTGTTATTGCTAAAATGCTTCTTGAGTAGGGTAAATCCTTTCGATTTTAAGACTATACCAGTCTTGGAAAAATGCAATAGGGTAAAATCTTCTGTTTGGATAAATCATGGCAATACGGTGCCATGTTCTTCATAAATCTGTCAATACTTTCAATCGTTGACCGGGTTAACGACCATAATACCCCATGACCAGATGGTGAAGATAACTGCACTGACACGGGATTAATGATTCGAGTCGTCTTATCATCTACTTCAAACATGAAAAATGAAGTGTGTTGCAGACATTTTTTGTCATCTTATCAGTTAAGTACGTGACTAAGTGCATGTTGAAATTCAACAAGTTCTCACATTCAAGAGAATCTGAAATGGATTTTGGACTTTAGTGCCCTACATTTAGTTTGGGCTAATTTTGACAGTAAGAAATGTAGCCTTCTACATGCAACTATCTGAAAATCCTAGAACGTAGGTATAAGGGATTACCAAGCGAAATATAGTTCCAGCGTCCTTATTCAAGGATAGAAAACACTGTGAATGCGTCGGTAGATGGTTACGTATGTCAGGCAGACATAGTGTTGGTGCGGAGTGAAAGTCACCAGGTACAGTTTTACCACGAATTCTTCCAAAATTCTCCAGAGTCGGTTAGGCTATTCAGTTTATGATAGCATATGGTGTTACCGGAGCCGACATTTATCGTCGTATCAATCATTAATGATCTGCATTTAGGGCAGTCGCCCAGGTGGCAGATTCCTTATCAATTGTTTACTCATTTATTTATAATTCTTTGCCTAGCTTTTTCTTAAATATTTTCAATTAATTTGGAAATTTATCAAACATTTCCCTTAATTTATTCCTCGTCCGACGAATAAATGAATATTTGCCCCAATCTGCCCTCTTGAATTCCAACTTTATCTTCATATCATGATCTTTCCTACTTTTCAAAGCTCCCTAAAGCGTATTCTTCTACGTATGCCATTCCACGCCAACTGACCCACTGACAGGCCCCTCGTGACCTTCAGGCCTTCGGGCGGTCGCTGGGCAGGCCAAAGCCCTTTCGAGGACGTTAAATGCCGTGGGGTTTGGTTTTTTGATTACTCTTTTGTCGGAAATCACCCAGAACAAATCGTGTTGCTTTCCATTGATTTTTTTCGAGTTATCGTATCAAGTAATCTTGGTGAGGGTCCCATACACTGGAGCCATACTCTAACTGCGGTGTTAACAGAGACTTATACGCCCTCTCCTTTACATCCTTACTACAACCCCTAAATACTCTCATAACTATGTGGAGAGATCTGTAAACTTTCCTAACTACCTCGTTAATACGAGGATTACCCCAATGAAGATCATTTATTATATTAACACCTAGGTACTTACATTATTCCCCATGAGGTACTATCAACCCATCAATATAATAATTAATACTGAGAGGACCTTTCCTCTTGGTGAAACTTACAATTTGACTTTGGGAGTGAATGCGTATAACGCCGTACTGTGTTCGGATGTGCCATTTCCTGGCAAAGCACAGTGGACAGCCTGACGAGAAAATGAAAAAGTAAACAATGGAAGTTCGCAAGCAGTGGTGAGTCCGAGACGTTGATGATGAATGGATCCAACGCCATCCACGGTTGTTGTTCACTTGGGATGTCCATCGCCATGTGGACCGCTGGGACACTGCTCGAACTAACAAGGCAACGATATTTAAGCAGATATATCACTCATACATACATCACTCCTCACTTCCTGTATGTTCAGGCATTCCAAACAATACAGAAGACGACAGAGGTCTCAGTTTCATTTGGGCTAACCTTATCTAAGGGCTAATCCTTACCTTTTAAGAGATCAAGCCTTCGAAATACGATGCTGGTCGTTTGTGCAGTTCTCAACCATAAGACTGGTTGGATCCCAAACTCTTTCAACAACAACTGTCACTGAAGACGTGTGCCGAAGAAATCACGTGCGAGGTAGTGTCCCGTTGGTTTCTTCTCTGAAACAGAAGATATTTTGGCATGCCGGTCTGCCAAGCCAGCTGAAATGTAAGCACTACAAGCCTTACTTTCATTTTATTCATCATAGGGACTGACTGAGTATGGAATATTATTACCGGTGTCATTCATACTTCAGTCATTTTCATAATGTCCAAGCGGAAGCCTAGATCAGGGATTATTCACCTGAAGTCCGTTTACACTGGCGGTAAATGAAATCCCAACACCAATAAAGAGTTAAATGAAATTTTGGAGGCGTGTTCGCACATCTGAAAGATGACTCCTATTCAAATTTGCGCGCTAGTCGACGAAGAATAGTGCTGGTAGGGTCACTATGACCTTGCAAAGCAAGTTTGCTTTAACTACGCTCTGTAAACTTCGTGAACGTTAGTTATTGTCCGATGTTGACGTTGTGAGCTAGATGCGAGTCATATATGCCTTTGAGGAGACGAAGAAGGCAGTATCAGCTTCTTACTGAGTTTGATCGAGGCCGTGTAATAGGGCTACGAGGTGGATGTTCTTTCCGCGATATGGCAGAATTCTTGGCATCGGCGTTGGCAACGAGGGGTCACAGGAAGGCACTGTCTCAAGAAGACCGGGGTCCGGCCGCACACGGGCCACTGCGGAGAGGGAAGACCGCCGTATTTGCTGCAAGGTTGTGGTGGATCGTACTGCATCTTCAGCAGCCATTAGAGCTTCATTGGCACCAGAGTGTTACAGCGAACTGTAACAAACCGATTAATTGAGGGACAGTTCCAAACCAGACGGCCTGTAGCGTTCATGCCACTAACTCTGAATCACTGCCATCACTGACCTCAGTTGTGTGAAGCTAGAGCTCATTCAAGGGCGGAGTCGAGATTTGCTGTGTTCCTAGATGGCGGCCGTTTCTGTCTTGGTGCTAGAAGTGGCCGTCGGTTGGTAAGAAAGAGGGCAGGTGAGCCGCTTGACTTGTCTGCGGCGTCGACACACTGGACCTACACCAGGAGTTATTGTCTGGGGAATGATTTCCCGTGACAGCAGGAGTACTCTCGTCGTTACCTCAAGAACCTTGACGGCGGATTTGTACGTCAGACTGCTAATTAAACCGGTTGTGTTGCCATTCATTCGCACTATTCAATGGGTTGTTTTCCTACAGCATAACACTCGTCTTCATGCCGCTGCTGTCACCCAACGTATCCTAAAGAGTATCGACAAGTTGCCGTGGCCTGCGAGATCACCAGACCTTTCACCTATTGAGCACGTGGGGAACATTGTAGTACGACAAATCTAATATCATCCGTTACCAGCATTAACCGTTGATGACTTGACAAACTGTAACAGGTTTGGTAACCCATCCCACAAAATGACTTAAAAGCACCTTTGCGACACAATGCATACACATTTCCATGCTTGCATTCAACTCGTGGTGACTACAACGGTTATTAATGTACCACTAGGTCACATGTCTTTTCACGCATACTTTAACATGTGTCCCGGAAACTTTCATCAAATAAATATGTTACCTAGACAATTGCTTAGCCTAAATTGCATTCCTCTAAACTAAAGTCTTCTTGGTGTTAGTATTTCATTTTCCGCCAGTGTATATTCACTATAATTTTAACCGAGTATCTGAGAAATACTGCTTGTTTGTTGTTTAAAGGGACCTACATCTAGATCATAGGCCCTGATAAATACTGTTTTTAGTAATGCATAGTAATAATTTGAAACCATCACAGTTAAATGGTTATGGGTATTCTGATTTCGTTTTCCATTGTATTTCTTTACGAGACAGGGTTCTTATGACTTGTTCCTGTCAGAACAAACGGTCGATACCAATTCTGTGGCAATTTGGCAAAGGCAGATACGTACATTATCGGGTTAGTAAAAGCAAACACCTTAGGGCCTGTTGAAAAGTCAGTATTACATTTAATGCTAAAGTTTAATGATCAAATAGCACTTCACTAAACAGTTTTGAGGAAAATGTTCTTCTCCTTTAATGGACAATGAGAAAAATAACAAATAAAAACACAACACAGAAAAAATGATCTGCCATATTGCCAAAGAATTGAATGTCAAGGATGACAAACGTGTTCCCTTAAGACCATTTCACAGCTTCATCTTCTAATGCATGCCAAACAACAGCGTTCCCGTCGGAATGAAATCCAAAACTGAATAAAACATTTATTTTATTTCATTCGATTTCCACTTGATCATTATATTACATTGTATATGAATTGCTATGTTTTCGTATTATGTAGGCTGAAAAACATATTTTTAGTTAACATTATTCACTTTATTCTTTCTTATGAGGGGCTGCCTGGCCGAGGCGGTAAAGGCGTGCTCGGTTCACCCGGAAGGACGTGAGTTCGAATCCCCGTCAGGAAGTCGTAAAATTTAAGAAACGAAATTTCCACTTCTGGAGGTGCATATGGCCCTAAGGTTCACTCAGCCTACACCAAGAATGAGTACCAGGTTAATTCCTGGGGGCAACGGCGGCCGGGCGTAGAGCTAACCACTCTACCCCATCACGTACCGCGGTTAACAATGGTGGAAGCCTTTACATTCCACTCCTCCAAGAGCCTTCCCGGCCTGTACGGAGGTGACTTTGTCTTTGACTTTATTCTTACTTATGATTGTACGTTGTAGGCCGATAAGGATATATATTTTCAATATAAACAATTACATGAACTACCTGCACGTTGTATTTATATGCTTGTGTCATTTTTAGACGGTGGATGTCGATGGGTTTTACCAGATTTTCAAAGAGGTCCTCCGATGATAGTGCTTGTATGTTAAACAGCAATTATTTCGTTTATGTAGCATATGTGACTTCTGAGCTTTCAAACTTTGAATTTTACTCACTTCATTCTAGCGAATGGTGTACTTTCCCTTTATCTGAGAATGTTTTTGCTTGTATTATAGTTTACTGTAGACAATAAATAATGTCATTGGCTTTACGTACCACTAACCACTTTTACGGTTTCCGGAGACGCCGAGGTACAGGAATTTAGTCCCACTTGTGTTGTTTTACGTGCCAGTACATCTACCGACACGAAGCTGATGTATTTGAGCACCGTCAAATACCACCGGACTGAGCCAGGATCAAACCTGCCAAGTTGGAGTCAGAAGACCAACGCCTCAACCGCCTGAGCCACTCCGCCTGGCTTACTGTAGGCACAAAATTATATTAGTTGTAGGCCTATGTAAGTTCAGTATTCATCCCGAAGGCTGGTTGGATCCTCACCTCCAACAGTAGTTGTTATAGAAGGCCTAGGAATCACTGAACAGGTGTACTAGGGGACTGAGGAGTGAGGTAGTTTCCCATTGCTTTCCTCAGTGAGGCAGAAGCTGCTAATTTTTGGTAGCGGCTTTACGTCGTAGCGACACAGATAGGTCTTATGGCGACGATGGGATAGGAAAGACGTAGGAGTTGGAAGGAAACGGCCGAAGCCTCAATTAAAGTACAGTGTGAAAATGTGAAGCCACGGAAAACCATCTGCAGAGCTGCCGACAGTGGGGTTCGAAACCACTATCTCCCGGATGCAAGCTAACCGCACGGCCAGCTCGCCCGGTGAAGTTGCTATTACTTATCAGTCTATCAAGCCCACTAAAATGCATGTACCAACCCCTATGAGCAATGTTTTCACACCATTCATAGCAGGGACTGGCTGTATAAAGAATGGCAATACGAGCATCGCTCATACCTCAATCACTTTCATATTGCCAAAGCCAAGGATGATACTGAAACAGATCAATGAAAGTAACAAAATTGCTCCAGCCCATACCAGAAGACATAGTGTAGTGTAAGCACTAGGTTTCGCCAGCTAAAACAAGAACATTTAAAGTACTTCATTGTGTAATTCCATTTGTGCTCCTGTAGCTCAAGGGCTGGGAGATGACCAGATCGCCCATGGGAGTCTACTCGAAACACCTGCACTAGGACTCTCCGTAATTAGGCCATACGCCATTATTATTATTATTATTATTATTATTATTATTATTATTATTATTATTATTATTATTATTATTATTATTATTATTTTGCTATTGGTTTTACGTCGCACCGACACAGATAGGCTTTATGGCGACGGTGGGACAGGAAAGGACTAGGACTGGTAAGGAAGCTGCCATGGCCTTAAGTAAGGTATAGCCCCACCATTTGTGGGAAAATGGGAAACCACGGAAAACCATCTTCGGGGCTGCCGACAGTGGGGTTCGAACCTACTATCTCCCGAATACTGGATACTGGCCGCACTTAAGCGACTCCAGCTATCGAGCTCGGTATTATTATTATTATTATTATTATTATTATTATTATTATTATTATTATTATTATTATTATTATTATTATTATTATTATTATTATTATTATTATTGAGGCACAGTTTTACACGTTATAATGGTTATCTAACAATATCGTCCTTGCACGGTATTGGTGCTTCCTAAATGACGAGAGGAATGTACTGCGCTCTAAGTGAAAAAGGGAAGAAGGAATGATAACGAAGAAAGAGTGGTACCGTACTGTGGTAGTCGAAGGAGGAGCCGTATTATGGTCGCAAGATAACGCTAAACAAGTTTTACGTCCACTGACATAATTGCACGAGATTACCTCAGTTAATTATAATATTGTCACCTATATGTAGTGTTAACGTACTCAAGGTTAGTTTTATCACTCCTCTTTGTGGTTAGGCAACTACACTCCTTAACACGGGAGTAAAGTGAATATAGGGCCTATGAGGAGACATTTTATCACATTCTGACCTTGTTTTAAGCTGCACGTTAAGACTGCTGAAACAAATTAATAATGTGATTTCGTTTTAACTCCCAGTAAGTAGTGTTACTGTTTTAGAGACGTCAATGTTGCGGAATTTTGTCCCGCAGGAGTTCTTTTACGTAGCGGAAAATCGACCAACCCAAGTACTACCAGAAATATCTGGAATCGAACCCATCTAACCTGGGCTCAGAAGGCCATCACTTTACCGACTGAGACCCCCAAAACTGACTTCTTCTTAAGGTACAGTACATGGAGAAACCGATAAATTCAAACTCGAACATTATGTTCACAAATATAATTGCAGTTCTTACAACCTAGTCCATTCACGTCGATGTAGGCTGAAATGTTATTGTTGAAAAATGAAATGTCGTATGGCTTTTTTTTAGTGCCGGGATATCCCAGGACGGGTTCGGCTCGCCAGGTGCAGGTCTTTCTATTTGACTCCCGTAGGCGACCTGCGCGTCGTGATCAGGATGAAAGGATGAAAACAACACACACACTCAGCCACCGTGCCATTGAAATTAACCAATTAAGGTTAAAATCCCCGACCCGCCGGGAATCGAACCCGGGACCCTCTGAACCGAAGGCCAGTACGCTGACCGTTCAGCCAACGAGTCGGACATTTTATTGTTAATTTAACATCTATATATATAAAATAAGAGTTTTGTCTGTACATTGCTCAGAATTTGAAAAGAATGGTATTTCTGTATCGATCATGTCCGCAGTAACAAGAAAATGCAATTTTTACTTTTCCGTAATGTCTGTCTGTCTGTCTGTCTGTCTGTCTGTCTGTCTGTCTGTCTGTCTGTCTGTCTGTCTGTCTGTCTGTCTGTCTGTCTGTCTGTCTGTCTGTATGTATGTATGTATGTACACGCATCACGAGAGAACGGCTGAAGAGAATTTAATAAAAATCGGTATGTAGAGTCGGGGGGGGGGGGGTGAGCCGCTACAATCTAGGCTGTAAATTATTTTATTCACGCTGAGTGAAATGGTAGTTTAGGGGAAGCCCTAAAATTTAATTCTCAAATATTTATATTATTAGTGGTCATATCGATAAATATACATAACTAAAGTTATGAAGAATTAAATTTCTGATCATTTACGTCTTATGCATTTTTACCGTACCGGCTATGATAACAGAGATATTCATGAATTTGGATTTTTGTTGCTAAGTCCATATCAACGCCGAGCCCCGACAAACTGGGTAAACAGAATTTAATGAAAATCGGTATATAGAGTCGGGGAATAAGAAACTACAGTTTAAGCTATAAACAATGTTATTCACCCTGGGTGAATTGGTAGTTTAGGGGAAGGCACCTAAAATTTAATTTTGAAATACCTATGTTCTTGGTCCTATGGAAAAGTACTACTTAACAAAAGTTATAGAGAATGTAATTTCCGATCATTTATGTTTTATTCAGTTTTACCGTACCGACTATGATAAGAGTGGTATTTCAGAACCAGAAGACAATTAATAATGTGACGGCCTACAATATCGAAAGCGCGTAACATAGATCAACAATAACATTACACTGACCGTTGTTTGTTGTAATGTTCTTTGTCTCTTATGCTGACATTCAACTCCGATAGATGGGATTACTGCTGCGTACCGAGTATAACAGCCTACCTGAATATTGGTGGGAAATAGCTGAGGAGTTAGATAATTTTCTTCTTTAGCATGCCAATCCTCTGGTTCATACATTTTCTGATACTGCTGGTACGTAACACACTGGTTCATCATAGTATGCCAGCTATTCGATACCTACTCTGACGCGCTGTTTTGAATGAGCAGTGTGCGCACTTAAGTCAGAGGCTCAGTTAGTAGTAGTAGGAGTAGTAGTATGAACTGGTCTGGAATTACAATTTAGCCATATTCCAAATTATAGTACCACAATTCACTAAATAACTCAAAATTCAACCTTGAAAAGAGCCGTTTCTTAGGAAAAGCTTCTTCCTCTTCACTTTCATTAAATTTACATTCATTTTATTCCAAATTAGCAGCGAAGATGTGGTTTCTTCTCTGGATCGGAGGAAAAATTGCCTCCACGTCAGATAGTTCTTTCCCCCGCCAGTTTAGTGAATTGAGATTTTCCGACTCATCGGGTACTCCCAGGAAGCCGATAAGTAAACGGGCACACTTTTTGCCCTGGGACTATCCACTATTTGAACACACACACACCCCGCCCAAAAAAAGGACGTAAGATTGTTCATGGACCACGGATGTCTGCGTCTTGGTCATTCCAGCTCTGTAGCTTTGGACTGTTAGTTCGGCAGCATAGTACCGTTCGTTAAAAGTGAAAAAATGTGTGGTTTTTCATTTGATCGAGTATTTCATATGAAGGCATTGCTTTTAATCGCGCCATTCCTACCGACGTCATTGTAATGACCCATGTTCATTTCAGTTGGTAAAACCACTAAGAGAGACTTTCTGAGAATCTATAAAGGCAGGCGGAGAGTGAGTGTCCATTATAATGAAAACTCCCCAACCTGATTGTGACCGACGGTAGGCAAGGTGGCCTACCATTACAATGAAAATTCCCTAACCCAGTCTTGATATGAGAAAAGGCGTTGGTGACTTGCCCGTCGTGTTTTAGGGCAAAGTTAAGAGCTGTGCAACTTAATACAATATTGCTCACAACGTTTAGACTATCTAACCTAGAATTCTGTATAAAATTTAGAATTCCGTAGCGAAGCACGGGTACATCAGCTAGTTACTTAATATATTAAGCTCAGATCTAAATGAACTGCGATTCAAGCGTATAGGCTTTAAAATGGGGCTAAATATGCAACCCTTCTTCTCAGTACAGGAATAATTTACAATGAATGAGTTGTTTTATACAGTATACTTAAATGACATATTATTCTGAGTATGCATATGTACGTTTATGATTTTATTTTATTTTATTTTATTTTATTTTATTTTATTTTATTTTATTTTATTTTATTTTATTTTATTTTATTTTATTTTCCCTTCCAATGACTATTGTATGTAACATTTTTCATGACTGAATACATTCCACTCTATTCGAGTCTGTTCTATTACATTGGGATACAATTTACGAAATAGAGAGGTACCACGTCACTGTGCACTTATCAAATACTATATAAGAGGGGCGTCGCACTGGGTGTGTACACAGAGTGAAGAGTAGATTTTTTTTTTACAAATAGAATCCTATGTGTAAGTTGCTCCTCAGTCGGTTATACGTTAAAAGGAGCCAATTTAGTCTATATTGTGTTGTTAGTAATATTATAGAATAAGCCGACAGGAATTCATACATGAAGTTAACACCCGAAATGTAAAAATAGCTTACATATAGGCAATATTGGTGTACCCCCACCCCCCGCCCGCTTCAAAGAATAGGCTATTACTCCTATCCTAATCGAGATCTGCCAACATAGTTGTAGGAATTGTAATTAATAATTAATACTTTCCACTTCACAAACTAAAAGTAAGAAACTTTGTATGTGAGTAGTTATCTGAAAGCCCATTTGGTTCATTGAGCAATATTAGGCATCACACCTGCGAATGACAAGAACAGCTCTCTGCGGTAACAGCCCTGTGTCCTACCCACGACTACACGATACATGCTGCTATCATTGGGATTTCAGAATAACTTTGGGAGAAGGAATTGGAAGCGGGCCAGCGGACCGTGATCACACAGGAACTGTGCTCATATATTTGGCCTACCCACAACATTGCCCAATCAATCAACAATCAATCAATACTGATCTGCATTTAGGGCAGTCGCCCAGGTGGCAGATTCCCTATCTGTTGTTTTCCTTAGCCTTTTCTTAAATGATTTCAAAGAAATTGGAAATTTATTGAACATCTCCCTTGGTAAGTTATTCCAAACCCTAACTCCCCTTCCTATAAATGAATACTTGCCCCAATTTGTCCTCTTGAATTCCAACTTTATCTTCATATTGTGATCTTCCCTACTTTTAAAGACGCCACTCAAACTTATTCGTCTACTAATGTCATTCCACGCCATCTCTCGGCTGACAGCTGGGAACATACCACTTAGTCTAGCAGCTTGTCTCTTTCTCCCAGTTCTTCCCAGCCCGAACTTTGCAACATTTTTGTAACGCTACTCTTTTGTCAGAAATCACCCAGAACAAATCGAGCTGCTTTTCTTTGGATTTTTTTCCAGTTCTTGAATCAGGTAATCCTGGTGAGGGTTCCATACACTGGAACCATACTCTAGTTGGGGTCTTACCAGAGACTTATATGCCCTCTCCTTTACATCCTTACTACAACCCCTAAACACCCTCGTAACCATGTGCAGAGATCTGTACCCTTTATTTACAGTCCCATTTATGTGATTACCCCAATTAAGATCTTTCCTTATATTAACACCTAGATACTTACAATGATCCCCAAAAGAAACTATCGCCCCATCAACGCAGTAATTAAAACAGAGAGGACCTTTCCTATTTGTAAAACTCACAACCTGACTTTTAACCCCGTTTATCTACATACCGTTGCCTGCTGCCCATCTCACAACATTATCGAGGTCACGTTGCAGTTGCTCACAATCTTGTAACTTATTTATTACTCTATACAGAATAATATCATCTGCAAAAAGCCTTACCTCTGATTCCACCTCTTTACTCATATCATTTGTATATATAAGAAAACATAAAGGTCCAATAATATTGCCCCGAGGAATTCCCCTCTTAATTATTACAGGGTCAGATAAAGCTTCGCCTACTCTAATTCTCTGAGATCTGTTTTCTAGAAATATAGCAACCTATTCAGTCACACTTTTGTCTAGTCCAATTGCACTCATTTTTGCCAGTAGTCTCCCATGATCCACCCTACCAACTGCTTTAGACAGGTCAATCGCAATACAGTCCATTTGACCTCCTGAATCCAAGATATCTGCTGTATCTTGCTGGAATTATACAAGTTGAGCTTCAATGGAATACTCTTTCCTAAAACCGAACTGCCTTCTATCGAACCAGTTATTAATTTCACAAACATGTCGAATATAATCAGAAAGAATGCCTTCCCAAAGCTTACATGCAATGCATGTCAAACTTACTGGCCTGTAATTTTCAGCCTTAAGTCTATCACCCTTTCCTTTATACACAGGGGCTACTATAGCAACTCTCCATTCATTTGGTATAGCTCCTTCTATCAAACAATAATCAAATAAGTACTTCCGATATTGTACTATATCCCAACCCATTTTCTTTAGTATATCCCCAGAAATCTTATTAATTCCAGCCGCTTTTCTAGTTTTCAACTTTTGTATCTTATTGTAAATGTCATTGTTATCATATGTAGAGTTTAATACTTCTTTAGCATTAGTCTGCTCCTTTATCTGGACATTATCCTTGTAACCAACAATCTTTGCATACTGCTGACTGAGTACTTCTGCCTTTTGGAGATCCTCACATACACACTCCCCTTGTTCATTAATTATTCCTGGAATGTTCTTCTTGGAACCTGTTTCTGCCTTAAAATACATATACATACCTTTCCATTTATCCCTAAAATTTGTAAGACTGCCAATGATGCTTGCCATCATGTTATTCTTAGCTGCCTTCTTTACTAGATTCAATTTCCTAGTAAGTTCCTTCAATTTCTCCTTACTTCCACAGCCATTTCTGACTCTATCTTTCCAATCTGCACCTCCTTCTTAGTCTCTTTATTTCTCTGTTATAATAAGATGGGTCTTTACCATTTCTTAGCACCTTTAAAGGTACAAACCTGTTTTCACATTCCTCCACAATTGCTTTAAACCCATCCCAGAGTCTGTTTACATTTTTATTTACCGTTTTCCACCGATCATAGTTACTTTTTAAAAACTGCCTCATGCCTGCTTTATCAGCCATATAGTACTGCCTAATAGTTCTACTTTTAAGACCTTCCTTTCTAACACATTTATTTTTAACTTCGACAAAAACAGCTTCGTGATCACTAATGCCATTTTCTACTTCGGTTTCTCTATAGAGCTCATCTGGTTTTACCAGCACCACGTCCAGGATATTTTTCCCTCTGGTTAGTTCCATCACTTTCTGAATCAGCTGTCCTTCCCATATTAGCTTATTTGCCATTTGTTGGTCATGCTTCCTGTCTTTCGCATTTCCTTCCCAACTGGCATTTGGTAAATTCAGATCCTCCGCTACAATCACATTCCTTTCCATGTCGTTTCCCACATAGCTGATTATCTTATCAAATAATTCTGAATCCGTGTCAGCGCTACCCTTTCCCGGTCTGTACACTCCAAAGTTGCCTATTTAAAAATGAGCCGTACACCTAGAACTTCATGTTTCTCATCTATAACTTTTTCAAGCAATACGCCCAACCTTGTAGTTCACAACGGGGTTGTGATCAACTAGCGTGGTGTCTGATTCAAATAAAAACGGAAAGTGAATCGGCCCTTACAATTTCGTAAATACGTTCTCAACGTACAAAAATCTTTTTCCGCGAACCTGCTACGCAGGCACAGCGGGGGGAAAGGTGATACTCCCACGTGGCGCGTCCTAGGTGGCGGATAGGGAGGTCCTAACCGGCTTGCCAGCTGACTTGAGGGAAATAAAATACCTCTCGCGGACCAAACACACTACCCCCTGCGGGTGGGGGACGCACATGTAGAATACACCCGCGGTATCCCCTGCCTGTCGTAAAAGGCGACTACAAGGGGCGACCAAGGGATGATTGAATTAGAACCATGAAAGTACTCTTGATTCGTACCATCATGCGGGGAACACCTGGGTTGCCTGTACTTACGAGTAGTACCACTAAATTGGTACGTGTTTAGTAGAAGCAAAGAGGCTGGCCTGGGGGTTTCCAGTACCCGTGCGTCGTACCCATGTGAGCAACACCGCGGGTCTGGGCGTAGCCTGTGAGTTGTACCGCTTTATGAGCGGCACCGTGGGTCTGCATTGCCTGTGATTAGTACCCACTATGTGAGGAACACCACGGGAATACCGGCGCCCGTGATTAGTACACCTAGGTGGGGAACCTTATCGGTTTGCGGTGGCTCTGAGTGGCGCCATTGTGTGAGAAACACCATAGGTCTGCGTTACCTGTACGAAGTGCAATCCTTGTGAATAGTACCATCTTGTGTGGAACACCGTGAGTCTTCGCTACTTTTGATTAGTACCCCAACATGGCAAATGCCATGGTTCTACTTTACTCGCGACATGTACCATTCTGTGGGGTCTTAGACGTGGATTTTGCACCCCTTTAGACATCAAGCATCATTGTGCTTTATAAGTGGTCCCTTGGTCAGTTATAATATTATTTACGATCTTTCTTAGAGCCTGATCCACTGGTTTTTGTTTGTTTGTTTGTTTGTTTTTTTGTTGAGTTCATGTCCATCCATTCATTCTTCATGACATTTTTTTATTTTATTTTGGTCAGTGGATGAATTTGAACTTTTAGTTATTTCATTTCGTAGCATTAGGGGCCGATGACCTCTGTGTTAGGTCCCTTCAAACAACAAGAAGCATCATCATCATAATCATCATCATCAAAACTCTTTTTCTCATCGTACAATATCGTGTTCATGTGCTCGTGCGATCCTTAATACGAGACGCTCCTGCTATACAACATAGCGCACTACTGGACATAGTGAACTTATATTCCGAGTTTCGAGAAATTCCCTTTAGCCGTTTTTCCGTAATCGTGTTACAAACAAACCGACAGAGAACCAGTGAACTAAACCTACCTTTGATTTGTGTGTGCCTAATCTGAGACGACATCGTGTGAAGTGCAGCATCGGATAGAATTGTTCCCAACCTTTAAATATCCGACTACCTCCACCCGGTTTCGATCTCAGGATTAGTTGGCCGTGCGCGTAGAGGCGCGCGGTTGTGAGCTTGCATCCGGGAGATAGTAGGTTCGAATCCCACTATCGGCAGCCCTGAAAATGGTTTTCCGTGGTTTCCCATTTTCACACCAGGCAAATGCTGGGGCTGTACCTTAATTAAGGCCACGGCCGCTTCCTTCCAATTCCTAGGCCTTTCCTATCCCATCGTCGCCATAAGACCTATCTGTGTCGGTGCGACGTAAAGCCCCTAGCAAAAAAAAAAAAAGATCTCAGGATTTCGGAATTCGTAGTCCGACGCTCTACAACTAATCCACAGAGGGAGAATACAAGTATTTATTGAATTAATTATTCCAGGTATTTACAACTAAAGAAAGGCTGCAAGTTTTTACCGGTTAACCATGCATTTTTCTTCACAGCACCTCACTTCATCGTTATCGTAATCTTAAGACAATTGCAATGTAATGGTGACATGTTCATGATAAATCGTAGCCAGGCTGCAAAGTATCTTCAAGAGGAAAGCTGCCTTGACTGATTTCTTCAACTTCAGCCGTGGATCAGACAGCATATGTCAGAACTCAGTGATGGTATCTGTCATATTTAGAGGAGTTGTGACAGGAACAGTCAACGTCTAACACTGTCTGATTACACATGATTCTAAGGTGAAAATTTCACTCATAGGTCATCGATAATTCAACCCTAAACACCAGGGAACTAATCTTTCTAATCAATCTTCATCTTCCAGGGATTATCCTTTTTTATGTGGATTTACCGTCTTTTACTGTCAGGTGCCTTTCCTGACGCCAACCCAATTCACTATTTCGTGCTCCTGTGGTGGTTGGTAGTGTGATTTATTGTATGTAGGTGAAGAGAACATGAACACAAACACCTAGTCCCCGAACCAGAGGAATTAACCACCATCATCGTCCAAAAGCAAAGCCTTGTCGCAGCAACCATGTCTGACGGTCCACTGACATCCTCTTATATACCAGTATAAATCGCAATCTATCTCATCAACAGTGTTCTTAATATATGATTTCCTTGGTCATCCCCACGTTCTCTTCCTCAGAACATAACCATCAATAATTGGAGAAGAGTGTCGTGTATGAGTTTGTGACCAAGAGACTTTGATTTCCTCTTCTTGAACGCGTTTAGTAGACATTGTCTATCCTTCTATTTTTTTAAAGCGAGGTCATTTGACTTTCTGTCCTTCCAGCACGTTCTGGTCATTCTACTTCAGAACCAAATTACTACAGCCTCCAGTCTTAATTCTTCAAGTTCTCCTAGAGTCCAGGCTTCACATCCGTATGTCAGCACCCTGCAAAAAAAAAAAAAAAAAAGTCGTAAGGAACGACTTTCTTGTCTCCAAACTGACGCATTCATTCAGTAACAAATCCTTCGTTTGCAAGATCTGCTCCACCATTACAATTTATCATAGTTAAAATTCTTGACCTAGTCGGGACTCGAACCCAGCGACCTCCGAACTGAAGGGCAAAACGCTGACTATTCAGCCAAGAAGCCGGACAACCTTCTTAATCAATTAATATGTGTAAATGATAACGAATATAGGAAGTGTGCCAAAGGCGAAATAAACAGGAATAGCTCAATATTTTTCTGAGTTGAAGGGTATAAAATGAGAAGAAAATCGCCTCCTTGCCGCATAGCGTGCATTTGAATGAATGTCTCAGATGTGTCTGGTTCTTGAAACACTTTACAACAATTCATTTATTCCTTGCAATTCCGAGATTTTCGTAGATGAGCTTTGAGATTCTTATCGCACATATCTTTATTGTTGATACTTCATTTACAAATCTTATTTTAGAACTGTAGTACTTCTTTCATCATTGTTATTGTAACGTATGTCTACCAAGGCGTAGCTCCTAAAGTGGAATACCATTGTATACGTGGTTTCGCTGTTACAGGGGGCTGGGTGTATGTGTCGTCCTCATCATTTCAACCTCATCACGACGCGCACATCGCCTACGTGTGTCAAATCAAAAGACCTGCATCTGGAGAGCCGAACTTGTCCTCATACACTCCCGGCACTAAAAGCCATACGCCATTTCATACCTCTAAAACGTAACGTATATGTTTGACGAAGGTGACTTCCTGCTGATGATGAAAGAATAGTTAACCTAGAAAGTGAAGAATCATCTCAGGTAATTCGTCCACATGCCATCTCTTCAGTTTCCATCATTGTTAGAGGGAGGAAATCGCGCGAAGGACGATTATCTGGTAAAGCGACTATGTTGACTAACTCCCCATAATAACTAGAAACGAGGAATGGAAAAATAACTATGACAGCACATAAACACTGTAAAAATATTTAATTGGCCATCTTGAACTGTTTTATACTCGTATTTATTTATCTGTAAAAATTATTATGGTTGCTGTAAAATACATTGGTATTCTACATTAGGAAACATTTTTTTTTCAAATAATTATTTCTAATCTTTTCCAAGTTTGATTTTTTCAACTGTTGACTTAATTATTTGAATAATGGATTTGATTTAAAAATCGTTTTACTAACTTAAATCGGTGTTGTTATTTCTAAAAGCTGAAACACGTAATAACATTCAAGGTATAAAGTGATATTTCACATTTGGAACACTTCTTCTTTGCCTTGACTTCAGGTATAGGAATTAAATAGAACCACGTTCCGTTCTTTTTAGCGATAAATTCATTCTACTTCCAGGTCGAGAAAACACGATGTTTGTCATTATCACTGAAATAACAACACAACGTCTCGTTCTTGTGCAATGTATTATGTGTTACTGAAAAACCTTGTAAACACAGGTGAATGATAGAAAGTGTAGCTTTGGGAGGTGTATGAACCATCTGATTATGAACAGGAAAATGATCTACAGGAGAGTTACATTTCAGAAAGAGCCAATCGTTAAATTTCACAAAATAATCAAAGCAGACTTTTAATTTGCACTTCAAGCAGCGAACGAAGATCAACTGATCAGAAAAGGTGCACTCCGTTCAAACATAAATCACACTCCTTCTATGTGGTGAACTATTTAGGATGATCATATCTGTATAACGACACGATTCGATATGAGTTATTCCTTAAGAGTAGTTACACATCTGGTCGTCTTGATTCGATCGTTTTTGATTTAGCATCTAAGACTTAGGACTAAGGTGGATATGAAGTTATTTAATATTCTATGTCATTCAGCAATGACATTATATCGCAAAAATTCGGAGTAGGGATTTGGTCTTCTTTTCTCCCGAGATTCATGGTGGCAGAACCTTGCATAGGCCTAATATAGAAGACAGATTTATAGACTATTTTAGTTGCAACAAATTCACTGTCAGTTTTGAACCGTCAATAATCTCACCTCGTCACTATCATCAGCGACTCACGCGTTCTCAGATGGAAGTCTATAGCAATGACGTAGTTTCATCCAAGAGGTTACGTCGCGCATTCCTATCTATGAAATATCACTGTAAAATTTGTCACAAACGGAACATAATAATTGCTTTTACACAGTTGAAGTCTAAAATCTGCGGTAAATTAAGAAATATTTTATTTTTGGTGAATATTATGCATACCGTCCGCCTCTGTGGTGTAGTGGTTAGCGTGATTAGCTGCCACCCCCGGAGGCCCGGGTTCGATTCCCGGCTCTGCCACGAAATTTGAAAAGTGGTACGAGGGCTGGAACGGGATCCACTCAGCCTCGGGAGGTCAACTGAGTAGAGGTGGGTTCGATTCCCACCTCAGCCATCCTGGAAGTGGTTTTCCGTGCTTTCCCACTTCTCCTCCAGGCGAATGCCGGGATGGTACCTACCTTAAGACCACGGCCGCTTCCTTCCCTCTTCCTTTCCTATCCCTTCCAATCTTCCCATCCCTCCACAAGGCCCCTGTTCAGCATAGCAGGTGAGGCCGCCTGGGCGAGGTACTGGTCATACTCCCCAGTTGTATCCCCCGACCAAGAGTCTGAAGCTCCAGGACACTGCCCTTGAGGCGGTAGAGGTGGGATCCCTCGCTAAGTCCGAGGGAAAAACCGAACCTGGAGGGTAAACAGATGATGATGATGATGATTATGCATACCTACTTTACAAGTACTTTTGGTGCTACGCTCACAGTAACACACATATGTCTTCTGTTTGTCTTACACTTTCAACAATTTCGTGTGTGATGTCTGTGTTCACTGAAGTTCTTCGCTTTCGTTTTATTGCTTCAGGTGTCAATGACATCATTTCCTGAATTGTATCGCGATATGAAAGATATGATAGGCGACAAAAAGCTATGGCCAATGTACATAAGAAGAATTCTGTGGACTAGTGATTTATTGGTCCAAGGATCATGCTATTTTCGTTCGAACAAAAAAAAATATTTATTGGTCCGGGGATCATGCTATTTTTCTTAACGTGAATGCTATTGACCTCCATTTTGCTGTTTCAACTGGCCGCTCTAGTCATATGGACAAAGATAATGAGAGTCCACAGATATAGCACTCCCATTTCTCGGTGCTAGCCCCGGACCTCAAGAAATTAACAAAAGACGGCACCAGCAGCGAAATACGACATAAAGGCGTCCTGTTACAGGCCTTAAGTATGTATTCATATTTCTCTAATAACGACGGTATTTCTTAATTTACCGCAGATTTTTCACTTCTTCTAAGTAAAAGCAATTATTATGTTCCATTTGTGACAAATTTTACAGTGACATTTCGTAGATAGGAATGCGCGATGTAACCCATCCAAGATATTTCTAGTTTCCCGTGGAAGCTCCCTTCCGTCATAATTCCAGTCTGACCTTCGTAAGTGGGCTTTTGTTCCCTTCAGACCCAATTACGATTTATTTCCTTCATAACTGACATCCCTTTTCTTTTAGGTGTCGGACCTTGTCCTTTTTCGGAATGTATATCCCAAAGAAAAACTCGCGGATTCAAATCGCCGCCAAATTTTCTCGCATTCTTCATAGCAACAGATCATATTTAAACGTTTAGCTTCAATGACAAAGTAAACGAAGTAGCCTAATGTACAGACAAACAATGACTTTCGAAATCAGAAGAGATAATGGACAAAGATAATATTTGTTTGTGAATTCGATGTCCAATAACGGTGAAAAATCTCTGTGAGCTTTTAATTTTATTTACTTATTTATTTATTTATTCACTCAAATGGCAAAGTAATCAAGCCTGCAGTTTTATATGTTTATTGACGAGTGAACTCTAGTTTTACGTGGAAACCGAATACAGGAGAGTGTATTTTCACATTATTTGCTGTGATTCAAACGAGGCCATCTTAGTGAGAAACTGGTGGTGACGTATCTCAGGCTTCACCCCAGTACCTCACCACCTCCATCTATCTCATTCTTTTATGTGGTTAGAGTGCTAGCGTATTTATAAATCATACAAGAATTAATCACGATATATAGATTATATAGAGCACAGATTCGTTCACTTTCGCTTACGGTACTCTAACTAATAGCAGCCTAGGCATTTATAAAGTTAGACCTATCGTCTAAGCAAAATTATTCATATTATTGAAAAGGGATACTAAATTATGATTAATTTAAACGTTACTATTCAGATGGTTTCACAAGCAAGTATATGTATGTATTTGCACAATATCCTTCACAATGCTGTACATTCGTAATACTGTTTGGTGATCTATTTAATCCAATCGTTTGTAGCATTTATTGAAGTAATAAGAATATTCTATATTTATCACCACACCTTGAAGCTGCAATCCCTTTTTTGTTTCCCAAGCCAAGTATCCAGGAAGTATGTTCCACATTCATATACGTAGTACGGTCACCAAGTTCGGTTGTCCCAGTAAAAGGCAGTTGGGTGCACAGGCCTACAGTATAAGCAGAGCTACGATCTCCGTTCTGAAGGGTTATTGAATGTAAGCGGAGGAATGCGAGAATATCACAGTTTCAGCGATGGGTAAGCGTTAAGTTCCGCTGAAAATTAGACAGACCAGCTAGCGAACTGTTTCAGGTGAGGAAGCCGACATCAACCGTATCACAACGATGGAAAGAACCGGAGTGAGGCAGGTCAAAATGCAAAATGATTTTTTATTTTTTTTCATTAATTGAAAATTGTGCAAATGAAGTTCATCCCACAAGGGGCAACTGTAAACAAGAAAACTAGTTCCTTCGCCTTCTACGCGATTTATTTCGTCTTATATGTCCTAAGCTGTGACGTAGTCTGTTGCTACACGACTACAACCTGGCAAATCACTCTGTGCTTGTCCAAGAGGAGCTGGAAAGGCTACAGGTCACCGTTTTTCCATAATTCCTATGCTGACCAGACATCGCACCATGCGATTTCTCCCTCTTTCCCTATTTGAAGGCAAAGCTACGTGGGTGTAGATTTCATTCCGAGGAGAAGATTATCATTGTTACAAAAAACAGAATATTTTAGACACTATCTTTCAGAATTTTTTCGAATAGCGATACCGCCGTTGACAGGCGTGCATAAAGCCCAACGAAGACCACTTTGAGGGACGATGAAGTGCTGGGTATTGAGTACGCTTTGTTGCGTGGCTGACAACAGTTTAGGCGTCAGTCCATGAATTTGTTCACTGTGGTAGTAAACCATCACCAACCGTTTCCTGAGGCTGACCGGCTCCATGGCTAAATGATTATCGTGCTGGCCTTTGATCATAGGGGTCCCAGGTTCGACTCCCGGCACGGTCATGAATTTCAACCATCATTGGTTAATTTTGCTGGCAAGGGGGCTGGGTGTATGTGTCGTCTTCATCATCATTTCATCCTCATCACGACGCAATGGTCGCCTACGGGAGTCAAATCAAAAGACCTGCACCTGGTGAGCCAAACATGTCCTTGGACACTCCCGGCACTTAAAATCCATACGCCATTTCGTTTTCCTAAGGCTTATCCAGGTATTCATGGATGTGTGTTGCGCAGTTGTTAAAGGTAACAGAATTACAGTACATCTACAGTATCAGTTTTACTGACTTATAAGCTGACAGATACGTGTAAATAACGACACTGGAAAAGCCGAAGTATCAAATGAGATAGGGTACACTGAAGGACTTGACATGTTAATTACACTAGTGATAACATAACAATGGGCGTATAAAAGTTGCTATAATACATTTATGTCCTAGTTTACGTTCGTGGGCTCAAGACTCGCACCAAGAACACATGCAAACCAGACGAAGTCATTGCCAAACACTACTGTAAGACTGCAAATAGTTATTATTATTATTATTATTATTATTATTATTATTATTATTATTATTATTATTTGTTAATATTGGCCTACAAAGGTCCAGCTGTCTTCGCTGGGCTTTGACCTTCGCTGCTGGTGTTGCTCTTTTCTTTCCTCCGTTCACGTCTCTCTCGCCTTCAACTTTGGCCCTGGTGGTCTTTTAGTTTCCTCCTGAATGGGTTGCGTTCTTGTATATCTTCATAAGATATCCCCAACTCCTGTAGGTCCCTTACCACCTCTTTGACCGGGTCTTCCTATCTTTAAAATTGGTAAAGATCTGGTTCGGTAATCGCGTTGGTATCATGCTTAACAAGTGGCCATAAAATGAAATTCTCCTTCTCCGCATCGCACTAGATACCTTTTGGACATGAATATACAGCTCAATATAAGCTTTGCTCTACCAGAATGTCGAATTTTCTCCGATATTCCCTCTAGGTTTTGCCTTTTCTGGCATCCTCGCCTCATGGCCAGCCCACTGGATTCGTCTGTTTCACAGATGTTTGTGATCCGATATCCACCCATCACACTGTATATCTCTTTGTTTGTACTCTGCCTCCAATCTTCTACATCCTCAAGAGATCCCAGCATTCTTTTGCATCGGAAGATACCAGCTTGCCCAGGCCAGTCTTGCTAGCTGTACGTTAGGGGCCTGCCAAACTGGTTTCACCTTTGTTCGACTTCGAAGTGCCAGCGAAAAGAACACAACGGTTATATTATTATTATTATTATTATTATTATTATTATTATTATTATTATTATTATTATTATTATTATTATTATTATTATTACTAATCTGTTTATCCTTAAGGGTTGGCATTTCCCTCGGACTCAGCGAAGGATCCTACCTCTACCGACTCAAGGGCAGTGTCCTGGAGCGTGAGACACTGGGTCGAGGGAAACAACCGGAGAGGAGGACCAGTACCCCGCCCAGGCGGCCTCACCTGCTAAGCTGAACATGGGCCTTGTGGAGGATAGGAATGTTGGAAGGGATAGACAAGGAAGAGGGAAGGAAGCGGCCATGGTTTTAGGTTCGGTACCATCCCGGCATTTTTTGCCTGGAGGAGAAGTGGGAAACCACGGAAACCACTTCAAGGATGGCTGAGGAGGGAATCGAACCCCCCTCTACTCACTTGACCTTACGAGGCTGAGTGGACCCCATTCCAGCCCACGTACCACTTTTCAAATTTCGTGGCAGAGCCGGGAATCGAACCCGGGACTCCGGGGGTGGCAGTTAATCACATTAACCACTACACCGCAGAGGTGGATATTATTATTATTATTATTATTATTATTATTATTATTATTATTATTATTATTATTATTATTATTATTATTATTTTTATTATTGTCCGGCTTCATGGCTAAATGGTTAGCGTGTTGGCCTTTGGTTACAGGGGTTCGGGTTCAATTCCCGGCAGAGTTGGGAATTTTACCCTTAATTGGTTAATTCCTCTGGCACGGGGGCTGGGTGTATGTGTCGTATTCATCATCATTTCATCCTCATCACGATGCGCAGGTCGCCCACGTGAGTCAATTTCAAAGACTTGCACCTACTGTAGCAATCGAAACTTGTCCTTGGACACTCCCGGCATTAATAGCCATACGCCATTTCATAATTCATTCTTCTTCTCCTTCTTCTACTTATTGTTATTATTATTATTATTATTAAATGCATTTACGTATAAAGCAAACGAGTCATATTGTTCTGGACTTCAACACCGATGTGGATAGATGCCTACATCACGGTGATAGTTACAATGGAAGTAAAGATACACAGGATTATCAAATGTTTTGAGTGCTGAACTCCCTGAAACCAAGAATGAGTGGAACTGACAACCAGGTCAGAATTCCCACTTTACATAGGGTTATAAAAATGTAGTTCTATAACTTTTATCGCAAAAAACAATTACTTCTACCAGCTCGAAGCGTAAACCTTGCTGAGCTGGACTGAAGTTCATAAATCTTTGCAAGCCATTCTAGTGACACATTGCCGCTTAAAGCTTTCTGCTAGAGGTAAACAAAGCCTGAACAACCATTGGCATGGCAGATGGTTGGTTTATGTTCCAATTGACACTAACTGACAGTTTTATTATGTCACCTATTGTACTTCTATCTAGTGCATCACGAAACACATGTAATTCAGTTAACGCAATTAATCATTTCAACCAAAAGACAAAGACAAAGTCACCTCCGTACAAGCCATGAATGCCCTTGGAGGAGTGGAAGGTAAAGGCTTCCACCATTGTTAACCGCGGCACGTGATGGGGTAGAGTGGTTAGCTCTACGCCCGGTCGCCTTTGCCCCCAGGAATTAACCTGGTACTCATTTTTGGTGTAGGCTGAGTGAACCTCAGGGTCATATGCCCCTCCGAAAGTGGAAATCTCGTTTCTTAAATTTTACGACTTCCTGACGGAGATTCGAACCCACGTCCTTCCGGGCGAACCGAGCTCGCCTTTACCGCCTCGGCCAGGCAGCCCCTATCCTTTCAACCGCCATGAATAAATATCAAACAGGTGGTTGTTCCTGTCACGTATTCCATGGGTACTTACATTAACCGATCATTTATGAATGTACAGGTGTATCCGTAATATTACAAACTTTCAGGGATGATGGAGGACGGCAAATGGATCAATTTGAGATAAGGAACCGTACCTGGAAACGTTCGAGTGAAAAGTTATTAATGCTCCAAGTTGTTTAACGTTCCCCCCGCCTAAATGCAGCAGTGTACATAGTAGTGCTCAAAGATGTAGCCTACTACCAACGTTCCTGGAACATATCCCACTCGTCCTACGTCAAGGGATATGGTTCCAACATGACAGAGCTCCACCTCACTTTGGACTGAGGGTTCGTGAACACCTGGATCAGGCAATACCTGCAAAGTGGATAGGAAGAGGAGGAGGTCCTGTTTCGTGGCCCGCTCGTTCACCTGATCTCACCCCACTTGATTTCTTCATCCTTGTGTATGAGACACCTGTTGAGACTGACAAGAACTCTCGCTGCCTGCGGCACTGTTCAAACGACACCGCGGATTTTCGAACGGGTACGACAGAACTTTGTGTGACGATGCTATGCATGCATTGACGGAGGGAGACGCCATTTCGAACATTTATTGTAAATGGAGCAGCTTGTGAAACTTGTGCAGGTAAACGGACTTAAATTAGTAGAATGTTGCTTAACTTTCGACTCGATCGTTTCCGGAATATGGTTCCTTATCTCAAATTAATTCATTTTCCATCCTGCATCATACCTGTAAGTTTGTAACATCACCACGAATACACCCTGTACGTAAAAAATTGGCAGGAGTGATCAGGTGCCGAGTAATATTTCTTATGAAAGACACTAACCTGAGTTTTTCATATTTGAAGATAAGGGGCAGGATTAGCTCAGTTCATTAGCTGCTGGCTTACCACCTGGAAGGCTGACGTTCGAATTCTGGTTGATTTTGGGTCGAGTGTATACAGATCACGAGGCGTAACAAAGGGCATAGGCCAGAATCAAAATGAGCCTAGGTGCCTCCAGCGTCCCCAGAAATAGCTGGGATAAGCTGAAGAAAGTTTTGTTGTTGTTGTGGTTGTTTGAAATCTATAAATTACGTATGTGAATAACCATTATTAACCATTGCCCCACGTGGGCGCCAATTGTAATATTATTATTATATATGAACAAATAACTGAAGTAAAAAAATTGTAATAAATAATTAATTAAAATGTCCGTAGTATGGGTGCCAGAGTTCACCAGAATGGTTCCCACAAATTTTAATAGAGCAAGATAATTCTCTCTCCCAGGGCGTGTACATAAAGCTGCGTACTGGTACATCTGCTTCAGGCCTTACCTAACCTTCTGGAAACGATTAAATAGGTAGGAACTGCACCTAGGTTCAACAATAATTACACTGATTCTAAAATAACTAACTATATTCTGAATAATATCCGTGCATGAGCACCTCACCAACACACCACAATATACATAAATTACACTCACAAAATCCTGCTGGAAGACTCCATATTTACATAATTATCCAACAAAAACAAAACAGTGGGTAACGAAAAACGAAGACCAAGCTACCATTTGCAGTCAGACCATTGAACATTAATTACATAGCATATATATATGTAGATAAATACCCTTCACTGTCTCTGTGTATCAACACAACTTGCATATTCTCATTATTGGCGCTTGTTACATCACACTGATACTGTACCTTTACAATTGTGTGTTCACTGATTCTAACACCTGGATTCAAGATAATGTTCACTTGAGCAACACACGCTTGTTTTTCCAGAACATAAATTATGGAAAGTCTGAAATACAGTACCCCCATAGCTTTCACCAACATATAAGACACCAAGCCGCCACAAGTGAGACATACCAAGTGCCTAAGCACTTCACAGTTTGTAGGTCAGTACCACAAATCACATTCCACAAAATTTCACGTCAATCACGTTCCACAATATTTTTAAGACAAGTCCGCTCCACCAAAGTGTTAAGTGAAGTCTACTCTACAAAAGTTACAACTCCTCTACCAAAGTTTGAAGTCAAGTCCTCCGCCGTTTTCTCACATGTCTAAATAGACATCAACTTACCCCTACTCTCACATGATACGTCTCAATTGATCCTGGCCATCCAATCACGAGTGGAAGATCCTCTTGTCATACTAAGACCACGGCCCGAATCTATTCCGGGTCCCAAGACGATATCAACAAGGCCAAGTCATCGACTCTGGTCCCCCACATGACTCACGTAAACTTTCCGAGTTGTAAATAGCACTGTTCTCCCATCCGCTTGTACAAAACAAATTATTCATATCACATATGGAGGCCTTAGAGCTTAAAATATTAAGAATAATTATACAAATGAAATAATAATATTATTATTATTAATAATAATAATAATAATAATAATAATAATAATAATAATAATAATAATAATAATATTTCTTATTTATGAATATAGTGCGAGTGTGTGATATATGTACTATCACATGTTGTTGTTAATACAAAATGAAATATGATGATGATTATGATGATTATCGTTATTAATGATATTTTATCTGAGACTGCAGAAGATCTGGGAAAAAAGTTGTATGGCATGGACAGAGTCTTTAGGAAGGAGTACAAGACGAAAATATATAAGGTCCAATTACAAAATAAAAGTAATGGAATGCAGTCGAAGGAAGTCAGGTGATGCAGGAAATATTAGATTAAAAAATGAAGTCTTGAAGGAAGTAGATGAATATTGTTACTAGAGTAGTAAAATAACTAACGACGACAGAAGTAAGGAGAACATAAAATTCAGACTCTCACAAGGAAGGAAGGCCTCTCTTAAGAAAAGAAATTTGCTTACTTCGAACATTGATATAGGAATTAGAAGTATGTTTTTGAAGACTTTCGTATGGAGCGTGGCATTGTAGGGAAGTGAAACATGGATGATAACTAGCTCAGAAAGAATGAGAATAGAGTCTCTGAAATGTGGTGTGCAACAGAGGAATGCTGAAGGTGTGATGGGTAGATCGAATCACAAATGAAGAGATACTGAATCGAATTTGACGAGAAGAAGAGATAGAATAATAGGACACATCTTAAGACACCCAGGATTTGTTCAGATATTTTTCGATGGAACTGTAGGTAGTAAGAACCGTACGGGTATACGGAGGTATGAATATGACAAGCAGATTAGAGCAAACGCAGGAAATAGTAGTTACGTATAAAATGAAAAGATTAGCACAGGATAGGGCAGCATGGAGTGCTGCATCAAACCAGTCTATGGACTAATGACTCAAATAAGATTATCATTATTATTATTATTATTATTATTATTATTATTATTATTATTATTATTATTATTATTATTGACAGAATTATAGAATGGGATGGCGTTGTGTGAATATTAAGGGAACGATTTTGTTTATGCCGATGACTTGGGCTTAATGGCAAACAGTGTTCAAATGTTACAGTCCAATATCCTGGAACTAGAAAGGAAGTGCAAAGAGTTTGGTATTTCCAAAATTAACGTGGTGTCATTTGCGAAGAACCCTAAGAGAGTAGAATCCTAAGTCTGAGAATGCGAAACTTGAACACGTGGATAATATCAAGAACTTCGGATGTGTATTCTCGCAGGGAAACTTTGCCTAGCATTTTCCAGACACAAACATCTCAGTTACCATGAGCATGTCGTGAACGTATGTTAGGCTTTGTTTTATTACCTACATTCTGTGAAAATGTACAGAGAAGCACTTGACTTGTAAATCGAGTCATACACAGGCTCACTATTACCATTTTTGTTGTGACGTAGCACTTCACTTTCCACCTAGTTTCAACGAATTCACAATGTATGTATTTTATTTTTTCTAAATATCCCACTTCAATAGAAAAGTCTATTGTCCGACTCCTTGGCTGAATGAGGCCTTCGGATCAGAAGGTGGGTTCGATTCCCAGCCGGGTTGGAGATTTTACTCGCGTCTGATTAATTCTTCTGCCACGGAGACTGCGTGTTTGTGTATGTCCCAACACCCACCTCTTCACATTCAAACAACACATCACACCAGAAACACGCAATAGTGATTATATCCCTCCACATACAGTAGAGTTGGCGTCAGGAAGGGGTAATCGGCCGTAACACTGGGCCAAATCCACATGTGCGACACAGTTCAAACGCACGACCCCTCAGGTGTGGTAAAATCGGTAGAAGAAGTAGCAAAGTATATTAGTAGTTACACCTCCATTCCCAAAATAGAGGGTTCGGTCTTCATTGAGATCGGATGCATTTTAGGGTTTTCAGATATGACAAGTCTTCGACGTTTAATCGTTAGAAAACTCCCGCGGGATAAAATTCAGGCATCCTAATGCTTCTTAAAGTTTATAACAATTGAAGGGACTTAAAATATATGTAATATATGTAATATATATATATATATATATATAATATATTATATAATATTGTGCGTTTAGTTTTCTAACGAGCACGTAGAACCATTAGTTAGCATTGGCCTCCTTGTCTCCTTGTCTTCCCAAAACTTCCTCATTCACTCGTCAGTCGTCTTTCTTGTGTCCATGCGATTTTTTTTTTATTTTTTTAGTTCAAATTGCCTGCCGTCAGTTCCTTGGGTGTGAATTTGTGTGAGATGACCTTAGGTCTATATGTAGTCCGTGTAGTTACCAGTGGGTCAATATTGACTTCTCTGAGATCCTTTTGGGTGTTTACCAGCCAGCATACTTTGGTTTATCGGGCTCCTTTGATTATGAAGATTTTATTGGTCAATCGCGAGTTATCCATTGGTGCTATATGTCCATGGAATTCCATACGTCTATTCCGTGAGATTGAAATGAATCGTTCGGTTCTTCTTCGGTCCGTATACACTTATGGACCATTGTATAACTATCACCCCGATCCAAGAATATTTATTGCACCTAGAGCTAACGGAGGGCATTTCGAACATTTCATGCAAAAAAACAGAAGAGTTTCATGTGCTATACTCTGTTCCTTTGAGTTTCCCATGATTATTGTACTATGTTGAGATATACAGTTCTGACAAGGAAACAAAGCGTATTCGCACCCATGCCCATATAACATGTTATTTTTTCTTCTACGTGTGAGGAATGTATGTAGGTTAAGAAAGGCGTGGAGGCCGAGCACCGCAAGTTGCAACCGAGTACAGTGCCGGAAAAAAGTTTAAGACCACCCAATAAAACATGTTATTTTTCATAATTCAACCTATTATTCAGTCAACTATAGGCTACTCTTAAAACAAAGATACATAAAAATACAAGTTACATGCCAATGTTTAGTACTTTATTGGACCCCCTCTGGACTTGTAGCATGCCTTGATCCTGTCAGGCATAGAGTGGATCAGCTTCCTACACTCCTCGCGTGACACTTGTTGCCATAGTGTAATGACTGCCAGTCTCAATTCTTCTGCATTCTTGGACTTCTGTTTTTTCATATCCCATTGTGTTCCATAAGTTTTCTATGGGGGTGAGATCTGGACTACGAGGAGGCCAGGGAAGCAGCTCAATGTCTTTGGCTCCAAACCATTGCGTCGATTCCCTTGGATCGGTGGCATGGAGCGTTGTCCTGCTGATAGATGGAATTTTCCCCCAGTAGCCTCTTTGCTGACGGAATCATGACTTCCTCCATAGTCTCACAGAATCTGTCACTATTCATGGAACCTGTCACGACTTTACATTTTCCTGGGCCCTCTGAGGTGATGCATCCCCAGATCATTATTACATCGCCTCCTTGTTGCACTGCTGGCGCGACGCAAGCTGACAGAAATTTTTCGGTGTTTGTTCTACGAACTCGAATCTTGCGTCGTGGAAATAGCTCGAAACGGCATTCATTCGAGAACATTACTCTCTCCCAAGCTTCCTTGCTCCATCCCAAACGCTCATTACAAAACAGAAGTCGCTTCTTTTTGCGACTGTCGTTCAAAAGTGGATTCCTCAGTGCAAAAAATGGTCTAGGCCTGCTTCATTCAATCTGTTGTTTACCGTGCGGTATGTTACGGCAATATCGCCAGACGAGTTCTTTAGATATCTCAGATCACTACATCTAGCATTTCTGTTCCTCTTACAAAGTTGCAGTAACTTACGGTCTTGCATTGGTCATGTCTTCCTTGGGTAGCCTGGCCTTGGCCTGTCAACAACTGTTCCAAACTCACTGTATCGATGAATTGTTTGTTGCACACACGTCTTAGACACTTACCAAATCTCAGAAATCTCTCTCTGTGACTTTCCACCCTTATTTAAACCAATAATGTTGCCACTTGGTGGCTTCTGACACCGACTTTTTCCCCCACATTGTCTCCAGCACAAGAGTTAACCTCCAAATGTTGAAGCAAAACAACAGCTAAATGGCGGGAACTACGAAGCAGGAGTGCCAACTGACTTGTATAGATTCTATAATATCAGAATAAACACATATTGCAAACCGAAAGAGAAGGTGAGATTTTAAACTGCAATAAATGGAAAGTGCAAAAATTGACACTTTTAGTCCTAAATTCAGCGGGGCAAAACCTCAAATTTTTGTATGAATTATTTTTTGTAATTTTTTCCAAGGCTTGCATTGAAGTACCCTACCTACTGTATGTTCTCTTTGGACAACAAAAATCGTACCCCTGTCTTACCTCAATTTTTAACTGTGTTTTCTTCATGACAAAATAATTTGTTGTTATTTCATAATACCTAAAAATTGTTATAACTTTTGAACCGTTTCAGCTACAGTATTTCCCATTTGACCAAAACATTCTATTTTAACGTATTTTATGCCATATTAAAGGAAAGGTAAAAAGTAACAAGTTTAAGACCGAAAGCACATGCATTGATTTCTAGGGGTGGTCTTTAACTTTTTTCCGGCACTCGTCTAGTGCTCCCGTGTAGCCTGTGGAAGTAGATTCCTTATAGACACTCAAGAAGACGTAGATGAATATTGGACATAGTGTAGTTTGACATTAGCGAAAGAAGAGCCCAGGAGAATAAAGCAATCTGTATATATATAAAATAACATGTCCTGACTGACTGACTGACTGACTGACTGACAGATTCATCATCGCCGAGCCAAAACTACTGGACATAAAGAAATGAAATTTTGGGGCTATATTCATATTAAGATGTAGGTGCTCGTTAAGAGAGGATTTTTGGATATTCCGTCGCTAAGGAGGTCAATAGGGGGGTGAAATTTAAAAATGAGTGTATCTATATCTCAAGAATTTAAAAGTTTACAGATGTAAACATTGGTATTTAGAATCTTCTTTAAAAATAACGAAACACACACTTTTTGTTTTCAGAAAATCCCAATAGGAAAAAGGCCTATGAGTAACAAGGTAGCGGCCGTGGACTTAATTAGTACATGTTTGGCATTAAAATGGGAAACACCGAGCGAGTTGGGCGTACGGTTAGGGGCGCGCCAGCTGTGAGCTTGCATTCGTGAGATAATGGGTTCGAACCCCACTATCGGCAGCCCTGAAGATCATGTTCCATGTTTTCCCATTTTTACACTAGGCAAATACTGGGGCTGTACTTGATTAAGGCCATGACCGCTTCCTTCCTACTCCTAACCCTTTCCTATCCCGTCGTCGCCGTAAAACCTATCTGTGTCGATGCGACGTAAAGCAATTGTAAAACGATGGGAAACCAAGGGAAAACAGCTTCGACATCAATTTAATACTGTGGATTAGGCCTACTTCATTAAGAGATCGAAAATATCCCTGATCAGTATCTCGGGGTTTGATGTTAAAAATTAATTTGTACTGTAGGACATCATTTTTGAAAAGAAATTCCCATCATCTAAAATATTTGCTTACAATTTCGTACTTCCAATTTTGCACTACCCATCCAGCTTTACTGCCTTGAAATGGGAATTTACTATTTTTTATTCTGGGAATCTTGGAGGAATCTGGTTCTTTGGTACCAATCTGTAAGTCCATACGTGCCTGGAAATGCCTCATTCGCTCATTGTTATTTTATTCTTTGTACGTTTTTCAGACCCGAGCGTACAACGTTTACAAAAAAAAGAATTTGTCATGCAGGAAAATAATAACAATTTACGGGTTTAAATATTACAAACTATTTACACAAATTTACGACCTAAACATTTCTGTGACAGTTCATAATGGTTAATTTTTATCAATTTATTTGCCTTTATAAGAATTTAGGTTAATTTCAACTGTAATTTCACAACAGTCTAACAACTAAACCATATATGTTTCTTAGATTTTCCAAATCGGTTTGCCAATGCTCAAATACACTCTAACTATACCGTTTTTAACAGTTAAATGGCATATTGCATTATCTACTTTTCTAGACTCCGACTTTAATTTCTAGGGTTTACAAGCAAAACAATTTTGGTCAGTTTTTAAATGGTTTAAATGGTTCATGTTTGTGGGTTACTGTAGTCACGTCCTAGTTCGTGAACCATGGGCAACGGCTGAGTGGCCTAGTAAGTGGTCCTGAGAGTCGGGATACCAGTTGCTATGGAATGGGAGTGGGCATCTCGGACATATTCTGAGTCGTGGCCCTCCTTGTGCTCAGGCGGCTAGGACTACACAATTCACCGGTGGTCCATAACCCGTTAGAGGAGAGATCCTCACTTGGACTATGTGCAAGTAGGGCAGCATCCTGCTTCATGAATTTACCGAGCTCAGAACACTTTAAGCAAGCCTCGGACCTATGGGAGTAATGGAGTCCCACTCCCATTTGACAGGCGAGGGACTCCTTGGAAACAACTTGGCGAACGGAATGGAATTCGATGGGGAGCTATCAATATTAATGGGGCTTATGGAAGAAAGAAGGTAGAAATTGCTGAGTCAGCAAAGAGGATGCATCTGGATGTGCTACGAGTAAATGATATTCGGGTAAGGGGAGAAAAGGAGGAAGAGATAGGAGATTATAAAGTGTACTTGACGGGTGTTAGAAAGGGAAGGGCAGAGTCTGGGGTAGGGCTCTTTATCAGGAATACCATTGCACGCAATATAGTTTCTGTTAGGCACGTGAGTGAGCGAATGATGTGGGTAGATTTGTCAGTGGGAGGAATTAGGACAAGAATCGTGTCCGTGTATTCACCATGTGAGGGTGCAGATGAGGATGAAGTTGACAAGTTTTATGAAGCATTGACTGACATCGTGGTCAGGGTCAACAGCAAGGATAGAATAGTGCTAATGGGCGATTTCAATGCGAGAATTGGGAATAGAACTGAAGGATACGAAAGGGTGATTGGTAAATGTGGGGAAGATATGGAAGCTAATGGGAATGGGAAGCGTTTGCTGGACTTCTGTGCTAGTATGGGTTTAGCTGTTACGAATACATTCTTCAAGCATAAGGCTATTCACCGCTACACATGGGAGGCTAGGGGTACCAGATCCATAATAGACTATATCTTAACAGACTTTGAATTCAGGAAATCTTTTAGGAATGTACGAGTTTTTCGGGGATTTTTCGATGATACAGACCATTATCTGATCTATAGTGAACTAAGTATCTCTAGGCCTAGGGTAGAGAAAGTGAAATCTGTCTGCAAACGAATAAGGGTAGAAAATCTCCAGGACGAGGAAATTAGACAGAAGTACATGGATATGATTAGTGAGAAGTTTCGAACAGTAGACAGTAAGCAGGTTCAGGATATAGAAAGTGAATGGGTGGCATACAGGGATGCTGTAGTAGAAACAGCAAGGGAATGCCTAGGAACAACTGTGTGTAAAGATGGGAAAAGGCGAACATCTTGGTGGAATGATGAAGTGAGAGCAGCCTGTAAACGTAAAAAGAAGGCTTATCAGAAATGGCTCCAAACAAGGGCCGAGGCAGACAGGGATTTGTACGTAGATGAAAGAAACAGAGCGAAACAAATAGTTGTTGAATCCAAAAAGAAGTCATGGGAAGATTTTGGTAATAACCTGGAAAGGCTAGGTCAAGCAGCAGGGAAACCTTTCTGGACAGTAATAAAGAATCTTCGGAAGGGAGGGAAAAAGGAAATGAACAGTGTTTTGAGTAATTCAGGTGAACTCATAACAGATCCCAGGGAATCACTGGAGAGGTGGAGGGAATATTTTGAACATCTTCTCAATGTAAAAGGAAATCATCATGGTGGTGTTGCAAACAGTCAAGCTCATGGAGAGGAGGAAAATGATGTTGGTGAAATTATGCTTGAGGAAGTGGAAAGGATAGTAAATAAACTCCATTGTCATAAGACAGCAGGAATAGATGAAATTAGTCCTGAAATGGTGAAGTATAGTGGGAAGGCAGGGATGAAATGGCTTCATAGAGTAGTAAAATTAGCGTGGAGTGTTGGTAAGGTACCTTCAGATTGGACAAAAGCAGTAATTGCACCTATCTATAAGCAAGGGAACAGGAAGGATTGCAACAACTATCGAGGTATCTCATTGATTAGTATACCAGGCAAAGTATTCACAGGCATCTTGGAAGGGAGGGTGCGATCAGTCGTTGAGAGGAAGTTGGATGAAAACCAGTGTGGTTTCAGACCACAGAGAGGCTGTCAGGATCAGATTTTCAGTATGCGCCAGGTAATTGAAAAATGCTACGAGAGGAATAGGCAGTTGTGTTTATGTTTCGTAGATCTAGAGAAAGCATATGACAGGGTACCGAGGGAAAAGATGTTCGCTATACTGGGGGACTATGGAATTAAAGGTAGATTATTAAAATCAATCAAAGGCATTTATGTTGACAATTGGGCTTCAGTGAGAATTGATGGTAGAATGAGTTCTTGGTTTAGGGTACTTACAGGAGTTAGAGAAGGCTGTAATCTTTCACCTTTGCTGTTTGTAGTTTACATGGATCATATGCTGAAAGGTATAAAATGGCAGGGAGGGATTCAGTTAGGTGGAAATGTAGTAAGCAGCCTGGCCTATGCTGACGACTTGGTCTTAATGGCAGACTGTGCCGAAAGCCTGCAGTCTAACATCTTGGAACTTGAAAATAGGTGCAATGAGTATGGTATGAAAATTAGCCCCTCGAAGACTAAATTGATGTCAGTAGGTAAGAAATCCAACAGAACTGAATGTCAGATTGGTGATACAAAGCTAGAACAGGTCGATAATTTCAAGTATTTAGGTTGTGTGTTTTCCCAGGATGGTAATATAGTAAGTGAGATTGAATCAAGGTGTAGTAAAGCTAATGCAGTGAGCTCGCAGTTGCGATCAGCAGTATTCTGTAAGAAGGAAGTCAGCTCCCAGACGAAACTATCTTTACATCGGTCTGTTTTCAGACCAACTTTGCTTTATGGGAGCGAAAGCTGGGTGGACTCAGGATATCTTATTCATAAGTTAGAAGTAACAGACATGAAAGTAGCAAGAATGATTGCTGGTACAAACAGGTGGGAACAATGGCAGGGGGGAACTCGGAATGAGGAGATAAAGGCTAATTTAGGAATGAAGTCGATGGATGAAGCTGTACGCATAAACCGGCTTCGGTGGTGGGGTCATGTGAGGCGAATGGAGGAGGATAGGTTACCTAGGAAAATAATGGACTCTGTTATGGAGGGTAAGAGAAGTAGAGGGAGACCAAGACGACGATGGTTAGACTCTGTTTCTAACGATTTAAAGATAAGAGGTATAGAACTAAATGAGGCCACAACACTAGTTGCAAATCGAGGATTGTGGCGACGTTTAGTAAATTCTCAGAGGCTTGCAGACTGAACGCTGAAGGGCATAACAGTCTATAATGATAATGTATGTATGTATGTTTAAATTTTGACATTTCCACACTCCCCTATGCGAGTTTTCTGTGCTACTGATAGCTGATACCTTGCGGTGCGTGGTCATTTATGCGCGTTTTCTGTGCTACTGATAGCTGATACCTTGCGGTGCATGGTCATTTATGCGAGTTTTCTGTGCTACTGATAGCTGATACCTTGCGGTGCGTGGTCATTTATGCGAGTTTTCTATGCTACTGATAGCTGATACCTTGCGGTGCGTGGTCATTTATGCGAGTTTTCTGTGCTACTGATAGCTGATACCTTGCGGTGCGTGGTCATTTATGCGAGTTTTCTGTGCTACTGATAGCTGATACCTTGCGATGCGTGGTCATTTATGCGAGTTTTCTGTGCTACTGATAGCTGATACCTTGCGGTGCGTGGTCATTTCAGAAAATGTATTTTCTTATTTGCTAAGCTTCAAGGGAGAAATGTCATTAAGGTAAAATACATTAATAATTTGCTATTTCAGCTACACAGCTCTATTCTGTATACTCTAACAAACCTCTTATATAATTTTAAACATAAATACTGTATTTCTGTTTTTATTCTGAGAGCAGATATTGACAGTGACAGACAATTTCAAATCTCTTTTTCTCAGAAGTAAGTTTTTTAATGTTTTTTGTTATCAAACCCAAATTATAAGAATATATGTTTTCCGCAGTTTTACAATAAAATAACCATAAAAGAAAGTCCTAACTATTTTACTCATGTATTTATATCACCGACATCATACACACTGACGTATTTTCGCGTTTTACTCTTTGTTAACTTGCTCAGAGTCATAATCTAAGCATAGAGTCGTCATGTTTTCCTTCCACTCAGTTGAGTTTCATAACCCTTATCTCTCTTCACAACTGGTGTTGACGCAAAACTCCTCCATTTACTCGTATCACAATACTTGCTAACTCCATCAACAAAACTGCGTCGCCTGTCTCTTTGTCAGTGATATGTTATAGATATGGGTTATGGTAAAGGTCTTTTCGAAGTTAGCTATGTTAATAATACGTGGCAAACAATCACCTAATTTCTATGCATATAAGATGATTGTTTAATTCTATAATTCAGACAGATCTCAGTATACAGGAGATAACTACTTTTATTAATTATTCTAAACAGCAGTAATGATCTAAATACTTCCACCTCAAGGAAGCAAAATATCGCAGAGCAAGGAAATCGTATCAAGAACTGCGAAATCAAATTCTGATTATTCATAACAATGTTTTCTTAAGAAGGAAGCAATACTTCCCAGTGTTGACTCAACTAAACATGAATATGAATATGTAAAAGACACGTCATTAAACAAGGGATAAAATTACACATTATTAAACAAAGAATGACATGTTCCGTTTTTAAAATAACATCATTAGATTCCATGTCCGGCTCCATGGCTAAATGGTTTACGTGCTGGCCTTTGGTCACAGGGGTCCCGGGTTCGATTCCCGGCTGGGTCGGGAATTTTAACCATCATTGGTTAATTTCGCTGGCACGGGGGCTGGCTGTATGTGCCGTCTTCATCATCATTTCATCCTCATCATGACGCGCTGGTCGTCTACGATCGTCAAATCAAAAGACCTGCACCTGGCGAGCCGAGCATGTCCTCGGACACTCCCGGCAGTAAAAGCCATACGCCATTTCATTTCATCATATTCTATCAAGTCATACTAAAATAGTTAAAAGTAGTATTTATGTTTGTCTTATACTTAGGGACTTAAATTCTGGAATTCATCTAAATGATGTCCTACTTTGTCTCCACTCCATCATTTACTGGTAGTTAGTTCGTTACCATCACTACTGAATAATATTTCAATAGTGACATTCGGTTTTCATAAACTTCACACCAAAAATTCTAACTTCATTATTATCCTCGTTGGTAAACATATATGAGCCATAAATTATCGTAAACTGTTGTTTCTGTAACTTTTGTTTTAGATAGAACTAACAACCTATTTCCAAACACCTCGCAGTAAATGCAGGACATCATGAAGATAAGTTCCGGAATTTAAGTTCCTAAGTATTAAACAGATATAAACATAAATATTACGTTTTGTGCTTATCACATGTATAGCTTCCAGTGATGTCGCTAGTCGGCCAGTGTCATGGGAAGATGCGGTATCCAACTGATGAGCCCATGCCGCACTCGGGCGAAACACTGGTAATTTTTGACGATTGAGTTTTCTGAATTTTATGCCACTGTTTGTTTATTCTTTTTGCAGATGTGTTGTAATATAATATTTATATTAACTTGTGTGTTCAACAGACTGAAGACCTTTTAAGTTATATGTGTTCATTTCCGAAAAGGATAAAACTTACAGTAGCGTACCATTCAATCATTATTATTATGTTTAGAATTTGCTTTAATAAGTATTTTCAGCAATGAAGACATGAATATTATTTCTACTAACAAAGGAAACACGAAATCACCGTACAGTGTTCATAATTTTCCATATGCAAGCAAAATTTCACAGTAGTGTTTAATTCCACTGCCAACAAAACGTGCTTAAGTAATCATTGATTAAGAATTGCGCTTCACGATTCTTAGTAACCAGTCTCCAAATTTAAAACTTGTTTACATACACACTGGTTAGCCGCATCTTAAACAAGGTTGATGCACTTGGCCATTTGTAATACGGCTTCGTCTAAGATGGCTCAGTTGACCCGGGTTCAAATTATGGCTCCGTACAACAAAAGTAAATTATTCGTAGAATTCCGAAATCCAAAGGCATAGAAGTACCCAAGTTGTTGAGTTCAAGCATCTTCCTAGAATTCTTGACAGACATTTTTATTTGTAGGAAACAAAGTCAAGATATAGATGCAAAAGCCGTAGACATGCTTTGCAAACAAATTTAGCACCAGACGACAAAAAATAAAATCGATCGATTTAGCTATGCGGCTTCAGCCTTGTATCTGTTAGTTTGCATTCAAGAAATAGTAGGTTCAAACTCTACTAGCGACAGCCTTGAAAATGGCTTTCCGTGGTTTCCTATTTTCACACCAGGCAAATGCAGGGGCTGAACCTTAATTAAGACCTGGTTACTTTCTTCCTAGCTCTATTCCATAGTCATCATAAACGTCGTAAAATAAAAGCAACTAAAAATTAAAAGAAGAGTTGGCAGAGTGATTTTAGACCTTACTGGAAATTCAACGCCGGTATTAATCCATATACAGGTACTCACTTTCTTGTTTAAATGGCCAGTGTTGAATGAACTAAAATCGTTCGACTACAGTATGATGCACTTTAAGTAATAACAGGAACGCAATTTGTTGAATGAAGGAGAAGAATTTAATACGCTGAAACATCTAGGGATTGAGAGAGATAGAGATCACGAAACACCGCATCTTAAGCACTTGGGGATTGAGAAAGAGACGTGGCGATTAAAGCATACCCTTTTGTGGAGACGATGGAGCTTTTTGGCGACGGGTCGCATAGTCATAAATTTGTATTCGTGAGATGATAGGTGTAAATCTCACCGTTGCCAGCCATAAAGATATTTTTCTTTATCATACTGGTTTAATGACTCACTAAGTCGCAAATAGGTTTTTCTTCTAGGAGTGGGAAAGGAGAAGCTGTGATTTTGATTAAGACTAGCTCTTCTGTCTATCGTTAACATGTTAAAATTTATACATTTGCAGCAGTACTGCCATCCAGCGGAGATGAGTGGCAACAGAAGAGACAAAGCACACCTCAACTAAGAACAATCAATGTATGATATTTCTGATCAGTTTTATGGGAGTAGTATACTTTAGGCCATCACATTTAGTTTTTCCAGCTCGAAGATATTATTATTATTATTATTATTATTATTATTATTATTATTATTATTATTATTATTATTGACAGACACACTTATTACTTATGTGATCAATATGGGCTGATGACCAAGTGGTTTTTGCGCCGTATGAAAACAGTCACAACAACAAATATCATCGCTAGTTAATTCGTTATCATGACTATTGAACTATTTCAGCAGTGAAATACGGCTTTCCTAGACTTCACACACAAAATAAATCTGAATTCATGATCATACCCGTATGATAAACATGTATGAACCATACATGATCGTAAATGGTTGTTTCTATAACTTTTGGTACGTTCAGTTTTTAGACAGAACTAAATATTTCCAGAGATATTTGGATGTTCGTAAAAATGGAATGTAATAATCGCGAATATCTCCGTTATTACTCCTTATGCGGTAAAAATTTAATGACACATAAAATACTGGCTATTATATTTTGCATAACTTTTATTATGTAGGGCCTACAATTGATGTTAACGGAAAAATTGGCATTTTCTCTCTCACCACCATAATAATGCTACGCTACTGAATACTGACCAAATAATATAATAACAAGTGCGCATCCCGGCTATTCCCGAACAGAAAGCCCAAGTTTCGAGAAATTATCTTGACGTATTTTCTCACGATATCGTGACAAACAAACAAACAAACAAACAAACAAACATTATACAATATACATTATACATTATACATTATACATTATTTTCGTTCTTAATCAACATCCCTCTTTCTCAACTAATACAAAACCTATAGCGATGAATAAGGTATCAGTGGATAGGATTTTTCACAGTTTTCTGACATAGAATATACAACAAACATACCCATGGCGCAACAGCCCCTAAGGGCCATGGCCTACCAAGCGATCGCTGCTCAGGCAGGAGGTTTGCAGATTATGAGGTGTCGTGGTCAGCAAGGCGAAATCTCTCGGCAGTTATATTCTTGGCTTTCAAGACCTGGGCCACCATCTCACCGTCAGATAGCTCCTCAATTGTAATCATGTAGGCTGAGTGGACCTCGAACCAGCCCTCATATCCAGGTAAAAATCCCTGATCTGTCCAGGAACCGAACCCGAGCCCTCCGGGTAGAGGGAGGTACGCTGCCCCTACACCGCGGGGCCGGCATATAATACATAGTTCACATTAAAATACATTGTTTGTTTAAAATTTAAGCTTAGACAATCAAAAAATTCGATGTCACGTTCAGCACTGCCATATTGGTCAATAAAGGAGTTCTCTATCTTGCTAGGAGACTTCTATGTTTTGTCTTTCTCACTTGGTTGAAGTGACATCTACCAACTCATGAGTGTATATGTATACACAACATTGAATGTAAGTGTATTGAAATTTGAGGATTTCCAGAATGACATCAAGAAACATATCCAATAGGTCATCCGGGTGAAGAAATACTGTATAAATTCTCTGTACGTTGTGTTCATAGAGTGATTGTTAAACGCAAGTCAGATAAAGTAACAAGAGTATAGATGATCTATATGCCATGAAATGAAATGAAATCCACAACCTGTTTCCAGTCATTTGACCGGGTCAGGAATGGAATTAATGAAGCCCTCATCTAGCAGCGAAGATATGAATTATCCCGGCTGCCGAAGCCTGTTGCTCTCCTCTGGGGCAATGATTAATGAATGAGAGATGAAATGAAATGATATTGGAGAGTTTTGCTGGAATGAAATATGACAGGGAAAACCGGAGTACCCGGAGAAAAATTTGTCCCGCCTCCGCTTTGTCCGTACAAATATCACATGGAGTGACCGGGATTTGAACCACGGAACCCAGCGGTGAGAGGCCGGCGCACTGCTGCCTGAGCCCCGAAAGCTCTCGATGATCTATAAATTGTATTAAAATTTAAAATATATTTTATTTTGTATCCCTGGACGTATAACATCAATGTTACTAGAATACGTTTATCATATAAGATTATTTCTTTTGTAAAGATCTCTGAATCTGCACGAAAACTGAGCCAGTACGCATGGATGAGAAATCCATCGCAAGATATTCCCTACGGTTTGACGAATTTAGATACTGTTCTGTTTTAATAGATAATCTGGCCAGAAAAGAAGGAAAGGAGGAAAAAATTATCCCGTAAAATACATTTCTTTTGTTCTATACCGCTTTTGGGACACTTACCCGATTCCTACTTTTACCATAAATCTACCAGAGCTCCCTCAGATGTATATTCTGAATCCAATTCCAAGGTTGTGGCTTTATCCTTTTGGGAGATATAAGCCTGTACGTGCGTCGGAAATTTTAAAAAAATCCTATCCTGGTTTTACTTTCCATCCCCGGCGCATGCTTGCCAAAACCAATATCGTTCTAGAATTCCATGCACCAAAACATAAGAATTCGCTTCAAATTGCTTTTCTAAAATATTCCCAAAATTCGTACATCTTACCGTTCGGTCTAAAAATAAACACAGGTAGGAGTTTCGTGTCCTGAATTTGGTGGCTTATAACTTCCGAACTGCTCATCCTATTTCGACGTTCTTAGTGTCGTCTCGAAGCCTTCGAAATCGGTTACGCTCAACGAGGAAAAAACTAGCCGAAACTGAGAGGGAAGAGCAAAAAGGTTTCATGCCAAGATTAATTATAAAGAAATATTTATAAGGAATACAAAAGGGGCGTAGTGCGGAAGATCACGGGTTCGCTACTTTTAGTTATTTATTTAGATACAGCCTCGAACTTTGCATGATATGAAAATGGAAAGCCGTCTTCAAGGCTGCTGACGATGGAGCCAATGTGTTTGATAGATCGTTTTCTTTGATTGCCCATTCCACATTATATGCCCAAAGCTTTGTCTTAATTAAGGCCATGGCTCTTCTACTTGCGCTCAGCAGCTATAGGTATTTTTACATCATAGATTTTGTTCGAGAACTTGCTTTCCTGGAAGGTTGCCTAAGAACTTTATCAACGGCACATCAACGGACACAAATTGCAGATTAAAGAGGAATTAAAGAGACTAAACAATGCATTAAAGTACATATATTTAGCATTATTTGAAGGAAGGCTACCATGTCACTCTGGCTTAAAATATGCAAACCTTTTTCCAACTTGCTTGCTTTCATCCAGGTCTGCTTCCGGTCTATTGACGAGTTATACATGTCTGGACACCTGAGCAGAACAAGGCGTCTAATGCAAGGTGTTCTTCTGTCCCAATGTCATTTATGTAGGTCGTTCTTGCTTCGTGTTCCACACGAACAAGCACTGTGAAGGGAAAACCTAAAATACTGAACGAATGACCAGAAAATTCAAACCTTTATTATAAAAATTTGGAGTGACTACTTAGTTCGTGATGACCCTCCGTGGCTCAGGCGGGAGAGCGCCGGCCTCTCACTGCTTGGTTCCGTGGATCAAATGCCCGTCATTCCATGTGCGATTTGTGCTGGAGAAAGCAGAGGCCGGACAGGATTTTCTCCGGGTACTCCGGGTTTTCCTTGTCATCTTTCCTTCCAGCAACTATCCCCAATAGCATTTCATTTTTCAGTCATTAATCATTGCCCCAGAGAAGTGCGTCAGGCTTCGGTAGCTGGCACAGTTCCCATCCTTGCCGCTAGATGAGGCACCATTCATTCCATTCCTTACCCGACCGAATGACTGGAAACAGACTGTGGATATTATTATTTAGGTCATGAATCACTGATCAATCCTGTATGAGAATACCAAGAATTTCATTCAATCACACCTGGCTATCGCCACAATGTTATCATGATTGTTTTATCACTTTCATTTTGTCGTACTTACGAGCTCTTTTTTTTATGTAAATTCATCAGAACAGCGCACTGATATATATTTATAGCTCCTTTGGTCATAAGTCAGTTGTCTTTAATAATACATTTGACCACAGAGGGACTGGACGATACATTGTTGGTGCTGAAAGTTTTGCTCTCTGAATCAGAGACCTGCACGATAGCACACCGTGAGTCAGATGGTGCCTTTCGTACCGTGTTTGTCATTTCTTACTCTGCTTGTGCCGTTGCTTACAAGGCTGGGAAGTACGAGTACAAACAGTTCTGCGCTAAAAATGATGCTGTATGAAGTTCCGCAAGTTACCGCTAGGATCGCTTTGTACCACCCTAACTTCAGCATTTGCACCTGTCGAACTCTTTAGCGGCATTTCTCAACAGAACTTCTGCAGAGCTCAAATCCCGTAACAGAAATTCTCAGGAACAGGCTGGGTTACAACCGCATCTACCCTAAGAACAGCAGCTCTTGCTTTGGTTTACCCGTCACCGAGCAAGTGGCCACGTAGCTATGAGTTTGCATTCGGGAGATAGTGGGTTCGAACCTCACTGTCGGCAGCCTTAATGATAGTTTTCCATGGTTTCCCATTTTCACTCCAGATGCTTACATTTGTCTGTGCGACGTAAAGCAAATTGTTGCAAATTGTAAACAAACAAAAAATACCCAGCAACTAAATATTGCAGTCCAGTATGGCTTAATAGCGCTCACATAAAGAAAATGGACACTCATTTGAATGACACAATGAGGACTGTAGGAACCATCCAGTCTACGCCTTTGGAATGGCTACCAGTACTTTCTAACATTTCTCCCCCTCATCTTAGAAGACTGAAAAAATAATGGCTTAAATGCCGTGAACATCTCTGCCAATGTATCAGGACTGTTCACATCAACGCTTCCGGTTAAATTCAAGGAAACCATCATTGTGTCCTAGGCGAGAGACTGATCCAAAAACAATTTAACGTGAATCAAACATGGCGCAATATGTGGTTCACTTTAAACCCAGACAAACTTGGCTTAATCCAGTTAACCGTCCTCCTGGTTCCAACCTACCCAGAAAAATCCGGACGTCATTAAACCGAATAAGAACCCAACATAGCAGATGTCAATACGGGAAGCATGAGTGGAAGGTAACTGAGCACCCTGATTGTGCTCACATGTCCCAGACTCTCCAACATATCGTTATGGATTGCCCACTCAAGAAGTTCAACGGAGCACTGAAGAAACTGTACATTAGTTGAGCATGTTGGACATTCAACTCTGACACTACTACATCATGTTACGTAAGTCTCATTCTGTATGTTTTAAGACTACTCAAATATAGAGTTGTAAATAATTGTATCATTGTTCGTAAACTTGTTTCCTTCTGCCATACGAAAAATTAAATAATGACATTGTTTTAATGAGTATTTTCAAGAAAACGGTTTACTGTTGTTTTTTGTACATCTTATGCGGGAAAGTGTAAATCCATTCCGTTTCAAACGCTTCCTGTTAATCGATTAAGAAATAAGTTTATTTCAGCTGTTCTTCAACAAGATGATAAACATTCGGAAAAGTCGACCGTCTAAGCTAGATATTTCAGAGAATAAAATGAGAGTTTGAGCACAACTAGAATATTTCTTCTGGCTAAATCTGTACCGTCCGTATTCACAGACATTTCTCAACAAAAACAACTGACAGCTACAGCAAGTTAACCCCCTAAACGATGACGGCGTCAAACTAGTGATACCGGTATTGAGTTATCCCAAAGAAAATATCTCTCTCAAGAAACTGCATGAATTTTTTCTCCTATCTGTGATGACGAGGGAAATTTTAGAAATATACAAACACAATTTTCACATATTTTAAGGCCAGTAGTTAGGAAGTCTCTTCGAAAGTGAGCGCTAAGCAAGACATCATTATTAAAAAGTTAGGAAGAAAACTTCATAATCTTCAGAATGAAACACAAAACTGACAAATATGGCACAAACATGAAGCTGTCCATAGTTCAAAATGTAGCCCAACAATCCACTTACTTTATTGGACAATTGTAGCTGTGAAAGTTGTTTGCAACCTACTTCTCTTTCTGGGAGTAAAAGCTCGGTCCTCACTCGCATACGTTTTCAAGATCGCGGAGGGCTGAGGTACCCTAAAACATCATTGTGGCGTAACTAGAGAAAGTTTATGCAATTCATGTCGTGCCGTCCTGTATCTGCCTCCGAAGAACTTGCTCACAAATTTTTTCAGACAATTAAGTGTGACAAATGCAACGACTCTAAACTGCCTAAACCTCCGATTCTTCTTCTTCAAAAATTCGCGAAACCGCTCCTGGACAAACTGGCCTTTTAGCGCACGAGCATGAATGCAAAAGTTTTGCAATTCCACAATAAGCCTCTCAACAGAAAAGTAGTTTTAATGAGATACTGGTTGTTAATTATCTTCCGGTGAGTTGTATATATGTCTCCTAAGTAAAAATAGTCAGTGCATTCTCTCATCTCTAGAATCAAGCATACAATGTGCTCATATGTAGGGTACTTAAAAAGCGATCCTGGTGGCTGAGCTCAGAACTCCAGTGTTACCCAGTCACTACGCGGCGTCTCCCGGCCTTGTGTATAACAACGTAGGCAACGGCTTGTGCTAACCCGACGGCCCAACGCCAGTATGACAATAATAGCCCAAGTCAGTCCGACAAAGCGGCCAACATGACGCTACTTCACACATAAGGCCAAGAATGTAATCGCTCTAAACTGCATGATTGAAACTGAGGGTAAAAGAACATGGCAATGCTGTAGCGGCGGCTCCTACATTTTTCTAACGTTGCATTTGCTTATCATGTCGAGTGAAAATGATGACATTTAGTAATAATGGCGTGTGAGCCTCCGAAGAGGCCTGGTGCAGGTCTTTCTAGCTGACGACCTGCGCGGCTATGAGGATGAGGCCCTACCTATGATAAATTCGAATGATGAATACGGCGCAAACACAAAGCCCCCGAGCCATCGGAATTAACCAATGAAGGTTGAAATCCCCGACCCCGCCGGGAATCGAACCCGGGATCCCGCTAGACCAAAGGCCAGTATGGTAATCATTTAGCCATGGAGTAAGTAAAGCCTACTTAGTACGTAACATTAAATATGTAATAGTATTTCATATTATTAAATTGCAATATTATACTGGTCCACTTCTGTGGTGTAGTGGTTAGTGTGATTAGCTGCCACCCCCACAAGCCCGGGTTCTATTCCCAGTACGAGGACTGGAACGGGCTCCACTCAGCCTCGGAGCTCAACTGAATAGAGGAGGGTTCGATTCCCATCTCAGCCATCCTCGAAGTGGTTTTCTGTGGTGTCCCACTTCTTCTCCAGCCAAATGCCGGGATGTACCTAATTTAAGGCCACGGCCGCTTCCTTCCCCCTACTTAGCCTACCCCTTCCAATCTTCCCATCCCCCTACAAGGACCCTGTCCAGCATAGCAGATGAGGCCACATGGGCGATGTACTGGTCCTCTTGCCCTGTTGTACTCCCGACCAAAAGTTTCACGCTCCAGGACACAGCCCTTAAGGCGATAGAGGTGGGATCCCTCACTGAGTCTGAGGGAAAAACCAAGCCTGGAGGATAAACGTATTAAATAATAATAATAATAATAATAATAATAATAATAATAATAATAATAATAATAATAATAATAATAATAATAATAATAATATACTGGAAGAACATTACGGAGAGATTCGTTTAGTTTGTTTTGTTAAACTGAATGTGTATTTTACAATTTGACATGTTTTTATACTTCTACTAATAAAAATGGCATTTCCTTCAGTACAGCATAGGCCTGATACAAAATATAAAATACTGTATCGGTATATGGAGTATTTTATTACATTTAATTTCCTTTCCGGTAAATACTGAAATTTTACTGCATACTTGAGATTTTACCGGAGTTGAACATGTGCATGTATCGCTCGTGGGCTGCAATAGTGGCACAACTCAAAAATACGTAATCGGATTTATTGCATACTCTAACGTTGTCCGTAAACTTATTTCATTATTATAAGCCGCAAACTCCCAAGATAATCCAACATCTATGTTTACAAAATAAGAGTTTTGTCTGTACATTGCTCGGAATAAAAAAAAGAATGGTATATCCATATCGGTCATGTTCAATTTAGCAAGAAAAAGCACGTTTATGTTTCCTTCATCTGTCTGTCTGTCTGTCTGTCTGTCTGTCTGTCTGTCTGTCTGTCTGTCTGTCTGTCTGTCTGTCTGTATCTATGTACGCGCATCATGAGAAAATGGCTGAAGAGAATTTAATGATACGTGGAGTCGAGGAATAAGTCACTACAATCTAGGCTATAAATATTTTATGCACGCTAAGTGAAATGGTAGTTTAGGGGAAGTCTAAAATTCAATTCTCACCGGACGAGTTGGCCGTGCGGTTAGGAGCGCGCAGCTGTGAGCTCGCATCCTGGAGATAGTGGGTTCGAGCCCCACTGTCGGCAGACCTGAATATGGTTTTCCGTGATTTCCCATTTTCACACCAAGCAAATGCTGGGACTGTACCTTAATTTAGGCCACGGCCGCTTCCTTCCCGTTCCTAGACCTTTCCTGTCCAATCGTCGCCATAAGACATATATGTGTCGGTGCAACGTAAAGCAACTAGCAAAAAGAAAAAATCAATTCTCAAAAATCTATGTTGTTAGTGGTCCGATCGATTTTTTATGCATAACTAAAGTTCTGCAGAATTAAATTTCCGATAATTTATATATTTACCATACCTGTTATGATAACAGAGGTATTCTTGATTTTTGTTGCCAAGTCCATATCAATGCCGAGCCACGAGAAAATGAGTGAAAATAATTTAATGAAAATCAGTACGTAAAGTCGGGGAATAAATCACTCCAGTCTAGGATATAAATAACTTTATTCACGCTGAATTAAATAGTAGTTTAGGGGAAGGCGCCAAAATGTATTTTTAAAATACCTATGTTATTAAGCAATTTAATAAAATCTTATTCACAAAGTGCACAAGACTTCATCTAGAATTCTGTATACTATGTAGAATTCCGTAGCGGATCACGGGTATATCAGCTCGTAATCTATAAAAACATTGCAGTAATAGTGACACATCTAAAAAATTCTAGATCATGGCATCTACAAAAGGGATGAAGAAGCAGTTTTTAAGTAATATTTTTATTATCTGGACTCCTATCGAACCATTTAGTACCGCTTGCTCTTTATTCCATAAATTAATCGTATGAGATCTACATTTTACTACTAAGGGAAATTTTGTATTCATTTATCTCAGAACTTGAATTTTTGTGTTGTGCCACTATTGCAGCCGACGAGTGATATGTTTATATGCAACTAGCTGTAGTGGCCGTCATTGAGGGAAAAATCATATAGCATGTGCAAAGTTATCTAACTCTCCAGCTACTTACTACCAATATTCAGGCATTCTGTAACCCCATCTATTGGAGATGAGTGGCAGAAGAAGAGATAAATCACATCATAACAGTGGTCAATGTAATGTTATTATTGATCAGTTTTATGAGCTTTCGATATTGTTTTCTTCCGACTTTGGGATATTAGAGCATCGAATATAAAGGCAGTCCTAAGTCCGATTCGTTGGCTGAATGGTCAGCGTACTGGCCTTCGGTTCAGAGGGTGCCGGGTTCGATTCCCAGCCGGGTCGGGGATTTTAATCGCTTCCGATTAATTCTTCTTGCTCGGGGACTGGGTGTATGTGTCCGTCCAAACACTCTCCTCATCATCTTCAGACAACATACCACACTACCAACCACCAGAGAAACACGCAATAGTGATTACATCCCTCATATGGGGTTGGCGTCAGGAAGGGCATCCGGCCGTAAAACAGGGCCTAAACCCCCATGTGCAACGCAGTTTCCACCCGTGACCCCACAAGTGTGGGAAAAGCGGTAGCAAAAGAAGACTCCCTCTTTTCTTATTCTTCAAGCGATCGTTCCTTCACGATTTTTTCTCATTTTTATAATCATCTTCACGATTTTTCTTGTCGATACGGACCGATGACCACGCATTTTTACACCTTAAGACAATCATGAAAAAACCATCGCCAGTGGTATGGTAAAACTGTATAACATTTAAATTATTGGAACTTGTACTTTGTATAACTTCTGTTATGTAATACTTTTCGATAGGACTAATAACATGGGTATTTAAAAACAATAATTTTAGGCACCTTCCCCAAACTACCATTACATCTAGCGTGAATAAACATTTATATCCTAGACCGTAGTACCGGGCGAGTTGGCCGTGCGGTTAGGGGCGCGCAGCTGTGAGCTCGCATCCGGGAGATAGTGGGTTCATATCCCACTGTCGGCAGCCCTGAAGATGGTTTCCCTTGGTTTCCCATTTTCACACCAGGCAAATGCTGGGGTTGTACTTTAATTAAGGCCACGGCCGCTTCCTTCCTATTCCTAGGCCTTTCCTGTCCCATCGTCGCCGTAAGACCTATCTGTGTCGGTGTGCCGTAAAGCAAATAGAAAAAAAAAGACTGCAGTACCTTATTCCCAGACTTTACATACCGAGTTTCATTAAATTCTGTTCGCCCATTTTCTCGTGGCTCGCATTGATATGGACTTGGCAACAAAAGTCATGAGTATCTCTATTATCATAGCCGGTATGGTAAAAACATAAAAAATCGGAAATTTAAATCTATACAACTAGTATTTATCGATAGGACCACTAATAACATAAATAACTAAATAACTAATAATAACAAATATTTCAGAATTACATTTTAGACCATCTCCTAAACTACCATTTCACTCAGCGTGAATAAAATTAGTTACAGCCACTGCCTTCGTAATGTCCAGGCCGTACTGTACCTCTGATGACGTCACGCTTTGGGGGGAACTTGAAGGCGATACGCATACGCTCCGCTTGAATAACACACTCGTTTAAATTACTTAAAGAACTGTTAACACCTTATAAAACCAAAACCTATCGTCAAATATTTGTTAATTCTGACATACAATGCATATTCTTCTCCGTAACGTTCTATTTCTCGCGTATATACGTTCGTTTGCGTGAGTACAGCCTAACATTTTGAGACATATTCTTGCGATTTTATCCATTTTCTGGTCAACTGGAACATTCACATCATACACACTGACAGAAAACATGCAGCCAATTATCATACTATTTATTACTAATATAAATTATTTCTGTACCTCACTGTTTCCACTTCATGAACACTGCAGCTTTCCTGGACCTCTTACAGGAAGTTACACCAGTAAGGAGTAGGTCTGCTCTCTTTGAAGCACTTTGTTGAATACACAAGTCGGTGTGAATTTTGGAAAAATTATTAAAAAACATATTCACCCAAATATATATACACTGTCCGGCCAGGTCTTCCAATTTCTTCCCGCAGTCATAAATGACTAGGGAATCTGCCAACTGCATTGACTCCAAAGCCAAGGATTTTGTGACACACTTAGGATTGTCTGAATTTAGAAATACCATCTTATATGTATCTGACACTAACACACAAAATACTTTGTACACCTCAATTCTAAGTTCTATTGACATGTCTGATGGATACTTTAAGCCCCCTCGATTTAGGAAATTCTGATATCTTACTTCTGGAGATAATTCATATATAAGATCTGAATCTGTCAGAAGATAAAATTTACATAAATCACACTGCTGTTTGATACTCTTTTTTTTTGTTGCTATTTGCTTCTCGTCGCGCCGACACAGATAGGTCTTACGGCGACGATAGAACAGGAAAGGTCTAGGAATGGGAAGGAAGTGGCCGTGGCCTTAATTAAGGTACAGCCCCAATATTTGCCTGGCGTGAAAATGGGGAACCACGGAAAACCATCTTCAGGGCTGCCGACAGTGGGGTTCGAACCCACTGTCTCCCGACTACTGGATACTGGCCGCACTTAAGCGACTGCAGCTATCGAGCTCGGTGATACTCATAAATAAGACTTGCATTTTCAAATACAAATTCAGATAAGCCATAGGTCTGATTACATAAAAATACAGGACCTACCTAATGGGACCCATGTTTATGACATAATAAAAAAAATTACCTCACCATCTGGACGTGACACTCTTATTTCTCCCAGGATGTGATTTTCAGGAAAGTGCTTGATACACACAACTGTGTTTTGATTAACTATTAATTTCTCCCTGGGAATAGCCTTCTTCCATAACTAAACTAGTTCTTCATCAAAAGGAAACACAAATACCGGAGTGTACTCTCCTTGTTTATAAGTGGCTTTGCAGCCAGGCACACAGCAACTCTAAGGCATGGTGATTTCCCTCACTGATCATCTTAATTCAAGTATATACAATTCGTGGTTAATAATAAAACACAGAATGCAGAAACTCAATTAATTTTACACTATAAATATAACTTTACACAAATAAACTACAAAATTAAAACACCGAAGAACGATCTTCTTAACCTATAGCTTCACATAAATACACGCTCACACTAAGTTTTCTTCACTAATTAACGACTTTCCACTTAATAATGCAGTCGATGACGACTCATTCTCACATATATCTGAGTGAACATGCAGCCATCGTTAAAAGTTTCAATAAAACTGCGAAAAACTATGTTTAACTCTACTAACTCATGTGCTAAACTTCCCCCCTAACGATCAGCTGATTGCTTTCCCACGCTAGTTACAATACGGCCTGGACATCACGAAGGCAGTGTTACAGCCTATATTGTAGTGCCTCATTCCCCAACTTTACGTACCGATTTTTATTAAATTCTCTTATGTCATTTTCTCGTGATGGCTGTACAAACAGACAGACAGGCAGGCAGAAATTACGGTAAATTAAAAAGTGCATTTCCTTGTTACTGTGGACACGGCCGATATAGAAGTGCCATTTTTTTCTAAATTCTGAGCAACGTACAGAAAAACTCTTATTTTATAAATGCAGATATACTCTCCCTGCTCGTTGTCAAGCGAGCAAGCATACGCGCTCCTTCTAATAACGTCGCCGGGCATTTCACTGGAAATGACTGATTTAGGGCCGGTATTATAATAGAGGTTTAAACTGTGGGTTCAGTTTAAACTTCGGTTTATCTGTTAGTCGCGTATTATAAAACTTAATCTTAAGTTTAACTAGAGATTAATTTTACTGCCACTCGTCTACCGTTTAAACTTAAGTTTAAGAATACATAACCTTACAACATGGCAGAACGAATGGATCTCGAAGATACTTTTGAGGTGTTTGAAGAAATACTAAGCGATGACGAAGGAGTGGTTCAAATTATTGAACGACCACGGGCACTGCGAGTTTTCCGAGCAAGGGGTCGTCACTTTCATATATGGAATGATTTTTTTAAAAATAGGCTTAGGCTTACAAAACAAACCTTCATAACCCTATTTCAGCAAATTGGTGCTAGAATAAAACATGCAACGAAAAGGTAAGAATGTTTTGAACTGTTTGAATGTCAAAAGTGTGAATTTTAGAAAATAAAGTAACTTCCTTTTATTTCAGAAATCATTCTGTAGAACCCCTCAGTCAACTACTAATAACAATGCGGTTTTAAGCCTCCCATAGTATGTTTATTAAAATGGGAGATTTCGGAGGAATTCATAAGGCCACTGTTTCACGGACTATATAAATATTTCTGTACAAATTGCACAAGCAATTCTATTTCCTTACAAGTAAAATTCGGACAAAGCCTATTGCTTTTATCCGGCATTTTACCTACAAGAAGTAAACAAAACATTATCGATAGTCATCTTTTCTTGCAAGTCACAGCAAATCATTATCGACAGTCATTTTTTCTCGCAAGTCACTGCTGCCAAGATCGTATATTTTCTCCTTCACCTCAGTTTAACTTAGGCCGGTCATTATAAGACTCAGTATCGGTTTAAACTCAAGTTACAGTTTAATTTAATCTTCAGCTTAAACCCTCATTATAATACCGGCCCAAATTAGAGAGTAAGACAAGAAATGATGTACGTAGGGACGAGGTAGACCAGGTTTGACATTGCTCCTTCTGTACAAGAGTCTGTTCAGTTTTTCCTTCAAGAAATGTGCCTGCATGAATCCCGTAAACTAGACACTCTTTTCCCCCATGTTCTCTCTGTAATGGCTACTTATTACCTTATCCAAGCCCTCCAACTCTTCTGACAGTACTTTACATTCAAGCCCTTACAACTATTGAGAAATTGCTTGTGCTCACAATTAATTGTACCATTAATGGATGCTTATCTGGAGCACTAATACAGGCACTTATTACATATAGAATTCCCACTTGTTACACCAATGTGCGGGTAGACATTTATTCGATTAGACACAGACATTCAGGTAACCTCAATATTTGAACGTATTTTTAGATGGTAATATAGCGTAAAATGACATATATCGTAGCGTGTGTTTAAAAATCTGCCAAAGGCGTGGTGAGACTTAAGCTATTAAGCCAAATGATAACGTTTTACCAAGCTTTTAATGAGAATAAGAGGCAAAAGTTATTAAGCAACCCGTATTCAACGTAACTGTGTCTCTCTACAGCTTCAGGAGTGTTCGCCCAACAATTAGACCCCTATACCATCGCTTGGAGCACCTGCGGATTATCAACAAGCGCTACCTGCCCCATTTCAGTTCATATTTTCAATTAGATAAAGATGAACATTCTAACACCACCATATACTTGTTGGTTAATGAAAGAGCGTTGTAAATCAGATTTGTTTCACCCCATAAAACTGCTTATTGAATGTAATGCGGCGTGCTAACTGCACTCCCCAATACGAAGTTAACACATTCTAGTCTTAAATTACATACGAGAATAATGAAGATTTTACGTACTTCCCAGCATAACTCAACGAATCAAAACACACACTAAATGAACTAGTAGCGAGAAGACCAGAGTTCGATAGTGGGACGACAATCTTGCCGACGATGAGGATAGCGTAAAATGATCTCGTGACGACGATCTTGATGATGATAATAATAAAGTGACAAGACAATAATAATGTGAAGATGATCTTGACAATGTCCGGCTCAATGATTAAATGGTTATCGTGCTGGCCTTTGGTCGGAGATTTTAACATTAAATGGTTGATTCTCTTGGCTCGGGAACTGCTGTACCCAACATGTGCTGCAACTCACAGACCACACATAACACTATCCTCCACTACAATAACACGCATTTACCTACGTATGGCAGATGACGCCCACCCTCAACGGATGGTCTGCGTTACAAGGGCTGCACTCGGCTAGATATAGCCACACGAATTTAAAAACAAATCTTCACGATGAGGATAGCGTGATGACAAAATTGATGATGATAATATGACCACAATGTTGATTATGATGACGATGATGACGATGATAATACAGTAATTATAACGTGTCGACATGGTAATGTGAAGACAATGTTGATTTTGATAATCTGATTATGATTGCGATGATTATGTTAACGTGACAGCGATCTTAATAATGATAACGTGAAGATGATCCTGGCTCTGAGCATAGCGTACGACAATCTTAATGATGATTATTATTATGATGATGATGATAATGATGATGGTGGTGGTGGGGGGGGTGGTACAATGATCTTGATTATGATAGTGATAACGTGACGGCGATTATGATGAGAAAGGGTTGGAATGTACTGTACATAACACTTAACAATACGTGTGTAACTGTAGTCTGTCGACCCCAATAGCACAGTCGGTTAGTTGCTGTCCCTCTATTTTCAAGATAGCATGTTCGATCCCGGCTAAGGGCAATCAGGTCAGCGTATTTAAGTGCGACGACTCCATGTTGTTAGCTTCCGGCACGTTAGATAACTTGCAGATGAAAATTCTGACTCTCTGTCGTGTCATACAATCTGTAGCAATTGAAGGGGCGTGAAACAGACATATAATAATAATAATTTCAGTTCAAATTTTCAATTAGGTGGAGATGAACATTCTAACACCACCATAAACTTGTGGGTTAATGATAGAGCGTTGTAAATCACATTTGCTTCAACCTATAAAACTGTTTATGGAATGTAATGCGGCGTGCTAACTGCACTCACCAATACGAAGTTAACACATTCTAGTCTTCATCTGCATACGAGGATAATGAAGATTTCACGTACTTCCCAGCATAACTCAACGAGTCGAAACACACACTAAATGAACGAGTAGCGAGAAGACCAGAGTTCGATAGAGGGACGACAATCTTGTTGACGATGAGGATAACGTGAAATGATCTCGTGACGACGATCTTTATTATTATTATTATTATTATTATTATTATTATTATTATTATTATTATTATTATTATTATTATTATTATTATTCATCTCATATAGGCCAACTTTGGACCACGTCATTTCAACTGGCTACTTTTGGCTTTGATGTCTGTCCAGTACATCGGTATGCGTTCTCGGAGTCGTTCTTTCCTCTCCTCTGCCCATGTCTTTCCTGTTTTTAATTTTCGCTTGTCTCGGAAACCTTGGAACGCTTGAAGTTTCTTCTTAGGTAGTACACGCTCCTGGATGTCATTACGTGTGATTCCCATTTCGTCAAGGTCTCTATCCGCCTCAATGAACCAAGCCCATTTGGCTTTCTTTCGCTGACAGAAGGTAATGATGCGGTTGGTCAGTCTTGTTTCATGCATTCGTGTCACATGCCCATAAAAGATAATTCTTCTTTTCCGGATGGTTTCGGTAATCTTCTCTACGTGGGTGTATAGTTCATCGTTATGCCGTCTTCTATACTCCCAATTGTCTTTGACGGAACCTAAGATCTTTCTCGAAATCTTCCTTTCTTTGGCCTCCACTTCCTCGATCAGGCCTTTTTTTGTTCACTGCAAGACATTCTGAAGCGTATAAGACCTCTGGACGGATGACAGTGCAGTTATGCCACAGCTTTGCTTTGAAAGACATGGACCTGTTGTTGTAGACGCCCTTGGTTAAATGGTATGCCATTTCCATTTTGTTCATCCGTAATGTAAAGGCTTCTTTCTCTGACATGTTTGGTGTTATCAGTTCTCCCAGACATTTGAAAGTATCTACTCGTATAGTTTTGTCTTGTCCCACTGTAAGCTCTCTGGGTGCCAGCTTGATGTTAGTTAAAAAAATGGTTTTCTCAAAAGAGATCTGGATTAATATTATTATTATTAATATTATTATTAATATTCCAATGTGTAAGGTACGTATTACTTATTGTACCATTCCAAATGTAAAAGAAAAATATTACTGTGACTCGAAATAGGCTCTAATGTGTCTTTTGTATATTTTCGACATTGTAAAATCAGCGCGCATAAAGTCATAATTTAACTGAATTAATGTTAATATTTACGAAATAAATAAAAATCAGATTGCATGTTGTCTAGTTACCTATTTTCTCCATAGCTGTTTGACTTGTGTAGCCGTGGATAAAATTTAAATACCTATACACATATAAGTACTCATACTTTATAAGTATCAACACACATATTTCCCCACCACTTAGCTTCGCTTCTTGTTACTGGGTTGGGGATGAGGTGAGATCAATTTACACTGACTGACACAGCAAATGCAACACCAAGAAGGAGTGGTCAGAACTTTATGCCAATTGCAGGGTAGACTGACGTCACTGAGGTATGCTCATGATGTGAAATGCGCCGCTGTGCTGCGCACGTAGCGAACGATAAATGGGACACGGCGTTGGCGAATGGCCCACTTCATACCGTGATTTCTCAGCCGACAGTCATTGTAGAACGTGTTGTCGTGTGCCACAGGACACGTGTATAGCTAAGAATGCCAGGCCGCCGTCAACGGAGGCATTTCCAGCAGACAGACGACTTTACGAGGGGTATGGTGATCGGGCTGAGAAGGGCAGGTTGGTCGCTTCGTCAAATCGCAGCCGATACCCATAGGGATGTGTCCACGGTGCAGCGCCTGTGGCGAAGATGGTTGGCGCAGGGACATGTGGCACGTGCGAGGGGTCCAGGCGCAGCCCGAGTGACGTCAGCACGCGAGGATCGGCGCATCCGCCGCCAAGCGGTGGCAGCCCCGCACGCCACGTCAACCGCCATTCTTCAGCATGTGCAAGACACCCTGGCTGTTCCAATATCGACCAGAACAATTTCCCGTCGATTGGTTGAAGGAGGCCTGCACTCCCGGCGCCCGCTCAGAAGACTACCATTGACTCCACAGCATAGACGTGCACGCCTGGCATGGTGCCGGGCTAGAGCGACTTGGATGAGGGAATGGCGGAACGTCGTGTTCTCCGATGAGTCACGCTTCTGTTCTGCCAGTGATAGTCACCGCAGACGAGTGTGGCGTCGGCGTGGAGAAAGGTCAAATCCGGCAGTAACTGTGGAGCGCCCTACCGCTAGACAACGCGGCATCATGGTTTGGGGCGCTATTGCGTATGATTCCACGTCAGCTCTAGTGCGTATTCAAGGCACGTTAAATGCCCACCGCTACGTGCAGCATGTGCTGCGGCCGGTGGCACTCCCGTACCTTCAGGGGCTGCCCAATGCTCTGTTTCAGCAGGATAATGCCCGCCCACACACTGCTCGCATCTCCCAACAGGCTCTACCAGGTGTACAGATGCTTCCGTGGCCAGCGTACTCTCCGGATCTCTCACCAATGGAACACGTGTGGGATCTCATTGGACGCCGTTTGCAAACTCTGCCCCAGCCTCGTACGGACGACCAACTGTGGCAAATGGTTGACAGAGAATGGAGAACCATCCCTCAGGACACCATCCGCACTCTTATTGACTCTGTACCTCGACGTGTTTCTGCGTGCATCGCCGCTCGCGGTGGTCCTACATCCTACTGAGTCGATGCCGTGCGCATTGTGTAACCTGCATATCGGTTTGAAATAAACATCAATTATTCTTCCGTGCCGACTCTGTTTTTTCCCCAACTTTCATCCCTTTCGAACCACTCCTCCTTGGTGTTGCATTTGCTCTGTCAGTCAGTGTATATGGCATGTTGTATGGCTGGATGCCCTTCCTGACTCCAACCTTATGTGGAGGGATGTAATTACTACTGCGTGTTTCTGTGGTGGCTGGTAGTGTGGTGTATTGTCTGAATATGAAGAGCAGAGTGTTGGGTCAAACACAAGCACCCAAGTCAAGCAGCCAGAATAATTAATCAGACACGATTAAATTCCCGACCCGACAGTTATTGAAGATATACAGTACGTATGCATACAGCACAACCAGGGCGTTTTTTTTTTTTTTTTTGCTAGTTGCTTTACGTCGCACCGACACAGATAGGTCTTATGGCGACGATGGGACAGGAAAGGGCTAGGAGTGGGAAGGAAGCGGCCGTGGCCTTAATTAAGGTACAGCCCCAGCATTTGCCTGGTGTGAAAATGAGAAACCACGGAAAACCATCTTCAGGGCTGCCGATAGTGGAGTTCGAACCTACTATCTCCCGAATACTGTATACTGGCCGCACTTCAGCGACTGCAGCTATCGAGCTCGGTCAACCAGGGCGTCTACTCGACATAAAAGAAATAACGGTTCTTCAGATAATAAGAAACACAACAGAAACATAGTGATAAAAACACAAGTATATCCTTTATATTCACGAATAACTACATAATAGATAAAAATAATAGCACAGTAAAGATAATAGGCCCAGTCAAAATAGAGGGTAAATACAGGAGGCGACACAATCAGGAGCTCTATAACTACACAGAAAATATCACGGATGTGACCAGGAACAGACATCTGACCTTCTATGGGCACATATCAAGAATGAATTCTGCCAGAGTGACCAGTAGTATTCTGTTGATGACGATGCTTGCTGTTTAGAGGGCCCTAATATCTCGGTCATCTGCCCCAATCGTATTCTATCCTACTGGCAGAAGAGAATAAGACCCTGTGGTTAACGGAAGTGGCTATCTTCAGCAACTACGAATAGTTGAAAGTGACAGAGACCGTTACCACTCAGAAGTATTCTGAGACACAGGAGGTTTCAGGACAATCCGCCCCGTATGAAGACAAGTGCTCTCTGGACAAAGCAGAGGAAGGAGCAATACAGCGCACATACTAGGCAAACATATCAAAGCCCACTCCCAGCGAAAAAGTTGAATATCGTGGTGCTTAGTTGACCTTATCGAAACAGATAGAGAGAAAAAAAAGCACAGTACAAAATTTCTGACTAGTTAATGCAAATTGAAACTTCTGTTAACTCCTAAATTTCTTTAAAATGTTGACACTATTTTACATTTGTATTTTTATTTATTTATTATTTGTCTCCCTCCTTGGCTGAATGGTCAGCGTCGAGGCCTTCGGTTCAGAGGACCCCAAGTTCAACTACCAGCCGGCTCAGAGATTTTTACCTTAAATTATTAATTCCCTTGGCTTTAGGACTGGGTCCTTGTACTGTCCCAAACATCCCTGCAACTCACACACCACACACAACACTATCCTCCACTACAATAACACGCAGTAACCTATATACGGCAGATGCCACCCACCCTCGTCGGACGGACTGCCTTACAAGGTCTGCAACAGGTTAGAAGTAGCCACATGAATTTTTGTAATAAAAAAAAGAAAAAAAAGAGTTAAATCCTACAGTATTCTCTGCTTCCTTCATGTGTTCGTGATCACTAAGGCAATACAATGGTGCAAGTAGCACAGAACTCACCTCACCACGGTCGGCCGCCTTAACTTTGAACATGCACCTGATCAATCAATCAATCAATCAATCAATCAATCAATCAATCAATCAATCAATGACCTGCATTTAGGGTGGTCGCCTATGTAGTAGATTCCCTATCCGTTCTTTACCTAGTGTTATGTTAAAACCGAGCGATTTGGTCGTGCAGCTGTGAGCTCGCATTCGAGAAATAGTGGGTTCGAACCCCACTGCCGGCAGCCCTGAAGGTGGTTTCCCGTGGTTTTCCATTTTCACACTACGCAAATGCTGATGCTGTACATTAATTAAAGCCACGGCCACTTCCTTCCCACTCCTAGTCCTTTCCTATCCCATCGTCGCCATAAGATATGTGTGTGTGTCGATTTCTTAAAAAATTAGATGATTTCAATGAAGTTTGAAATTTATGTAAGATCTCCCTTGGTAAAGTATTCCAACCCTTAATTCATCTTCCTATAAACGAGTATTTGTCCCAATTTGTCGTCTTGAATTCAAACCTTATCTTCATATTTTGATCGTTCCTGCCTTCCTCCACTAAAGCTCATTCGTCCACAATAATGTCATTTCAAGCCAGTGAGAGCTCGGAATATTCCGCTCAGTACGGGAAGCTCAGCTAAATCTGCAGATAACTTTACTTGCATTCGGGAGGTAGTGGGTTTCGAATCTCACTGCCGGCAGCTTTGAATATCGTAGTTTCCCATTTTCACACCAGGAAAATGCTGGGGATGTACCTTAATCAAGGCCACGGTCGATTCCTTCTCAGTCCTAGCATTTTCCTGTCCCATCGACACCATAGGATCTATCTGTGTTGGTACGACGTAAAGCAAAATTAAAAAGAAAACTTTACTGTGGTTTTATCCCAGCGTGAGGAGGAGTTCTGATTCGCTTATTACTTCATCTGATGGTAAAGGTAGTAAATTGCACAGTGGATCAGTCCAATAGTATCTTATATACACTGACTGACAGAGCAAATGCAACACCAAGAAGGAGTGGTTCGAAAGGGATGAAAGTTGGGGAAAAAACGGAGACGGCACGGACGAATAATTGATGTTTATTTCAAACCGATATGCAGGTTACACAATGCGCACGGCATCGACTCAGTAGGATGTAGGACCACCGCGAGCGGCGATGCACGCAGAAACACGTCGAGGTACAGAGTCAATAAGAGTGCGGATGGTGTCCTGAGGGATGGTTCTCCATTCTCTGTCAACCATTTGCCACAGTTGGTCGTCCGTACGAGGCTGGGGCAGAGTTTGCAAACGGCGTTCAATGAGATCCCACACGTGTTCGATTGGTGAGAGATCCGGAGAGTACGCTGGCCACGGAAGCATCTGTACACCTCGTAGAGCCTGTTGGGAGATGCGAGCAGTGTGTGGGCGGGCATTATCCTGCTGAAACAGAGCATTGGGCAGCCCCTGAAGGTACGGAAGTGCCACCGGCCGCAGCACATGCTGCACGTAGTGGTGGGCATTTAACGTGCCTTGAATACGCACTAGAGGTGACGTGGAATCATACGCAATAGCGCCCCAAACCATGATGCCGCGTTGTCTAGCGGTAGTGCGCTCCACAGTTACTGCCGGATTTGACCTTTCTCCACGCCGACGCCACACTCGTCTGCGGTGACTATCACTGACAGAACAGAAGCGTGACTCATCGGAGTACACGACGTTCCGCCATTCCCTCATCCAAGTCGCTCTAGCCCGGCACCATGCCAGGCGTGCACGTCTATGCTGTGGAGTCAATGGTAGTCTTCTGAGCGGGCGCCGGGAGTGCAGGCCTCCTTCAACCAATCGACGGGAAATTGTTCTGGTCGATATTGGAAAAGCCAGGGTGTCTTGCACATGCTGAAGAATGGCGGTTGACGTGGCGTGCGGGGCTGCCACCGCTTGGCGGTGGATGCGCCGATCCTCGCGTGCTGACGTCACTCGGGCTGCGTCTGGACCCCTCGCACGTGCCACATGTCCCTGCGCCAACCATCTTCGCCACAGGCGCTGCACCGTGGACACATCCCTATGGGTATCGGCTGCGATTTGACGAAGCGACCAACCTGCCCTTCTCAGCCCGATCACCATACCCCTCGTAAAGTCGTCTGTCTGCTGGAAATGCCTCCGTTGACGGCGGCCTGGCATTCTTAGCTATACACGTGTCCTGTGGCACACGACAACACGTTCTACAATGACTGTCGGCTGAGAAATCACGGTACGAAGTGGGCCATTCGCCAACGCCGTGTCCCATTTATCGTTCGCTACGTGCGCAGCACAGCGGCGCATTTCACATCATGAGCATACCTCAGTGACGTCAGTCTACCCTGCAATTGGCATAAAGTTCTGACCACTCCTTCTTGGTGTTGCATTTACTCTGTCAGTCAGTGTATATACGTCACTACGTATCCTGTTTACTGTATTTGGAACACAGGCTTCTTTAAGAAGAGTACTTCTACAATATTTATTAATAATTTAAAGTAGTATAAATACAATGTTATCGGCAATGAATTCACTGGCTAGTGCGGAATTAACCATGACGTGTTTTGGAATTACCCGGGCTACTGCGGATTTAGTTGAAGTATTACAATTAATTGATTTAATTGAAATGAAATTGCGTATGGCTTTTAGTGCCGGGAGTGTCCAAGGACAAGTTCGGTTCGCCAGATGCAGGTCTTCCGATTTAAGCCCGCAGACGACCTACGCGTCATGATGAGGATGAAATGATGATGAAGACACACATTCACCCACCCAGCCGGCGAAATTAACCAATGATGGTTAAAATTCCCGTTCCTGCCGGGAATCGAACCCGGGTCCAATGTGATCAAAGGCCACCACGCTAACCATTTAGCTAAGGAGCCGGACATTGATTTAACTGGGAAATGGTTATTTAATCAACAGTTTATCACATTAGTGGTTGTTGCATACAATATTCTATTTCACTCTGCGGTGAATTTATTTATTTTAAATTAAATATTAAATATTTTCATTTCATTTCATTATACGTTTAACTTCCAGGATTGTTCCCCCCCCCCCCCCCCCACTCCCGTACTCAGCGAGGGTTTCCCACCTCTACCGCTTCAAGGGCAGTGTCCTGGCCACTTCAAGGATGGCTGAGGAGGGAATTGAACCCCCTCTACTCAGTTGACTTCCCAAGGCTAAGTGGACCCTATCAGGCCTCGTACTACTTTTCAAATTTCGTGGCAGAGCCGGGAATCAAACCCGGGTCTCCGGGGTTGGTAACTAATCACAGTAACTACAACACTACATAGGCCGACAAATTAAATATTTCTTTCTTTCTTTCTTTCTTAATCTGTTTACCCTCCAGGGTTGGTTTTTCCCTCGGACTGAGCGAGGGATCCCACCTCTACCGCCGCAAGGGCAGTGTCCTGGAGCTTCAGACTCTGGTCGGGGGATACAACTGGGGAGGATGACCAGTACCTCGCCCAGGCAGCCTCACCTGTTATGCTGAACAGGGGCCTTGTGGGGGATGGGAAGGTTAGAAGGTATAGACAAGGAAGAGGGAAGGAAGGGGCCGTGGCCTTAAGTTAGGTACCATCCCAGCATTTGCCTGGAGGAGAAGTGGGGAAACCTCGGAAAACCACTTCCAGGATGGCTGAGGTGGGAATCGAACCCACCTCTACTCAGCTGACGTCCCGAGGCTGAGTGGACCCCGTTCCAGCTCTCGTACTACTTTTCAAATTTTTGTGGCAGAGCTGGGAAACGAACCCGGGCCTCTGGGGGTGGCAGCTAATCACACTAACCACTACACCACAGAGGCGAACAATTAAATTTTTAATTATAAATAACTTTGATATGTCATCACGCAAATCATCCATGTTTAACTCATGCAGTGACGCTTTTCTGTTTGTTTGTGTGTGTGTGTGTGTGTGTGTGTGTGTGTGTGTGTGTGTGTGTGTGTGTGTGTGTGTGTGTGTGTGTGATCAAAATTAATGTTATTTGAAACAGTTAAAAGTCTACTAAGCTCTCAGAGTCGCAAACAATTTCCACTGGACCTGTGTTCAGGAATGTAACGCGAACTTTATGGTATACTATGATATATGCGATGTTTATCTGTCGGAAATGGAGTAAACTCTACACTAGTGAACATGGTGATGGCGGGATATTACTTGAGCTGCGAATGCAGAAACGCCGTTTTTGATGTAGATGGGTACCGTGCTGCACTCAGGCTTAGAAACAATTCAACATAATTAAGTTTGGTGTTCGCTGATTCATAAACTCTTCGACTACCCCTGTTTACGTTACTGCGAAACGAGGTTTAACCAATTAGAGACGATTTCTAATAAGTCAATGTGAAAAATAACATTAGTATGGTAAGGTGTCATTTTACGTACTGAAGTAAATTACAATATCGTTCGGAAGTACTAAATAAATAACCTATAGCATAAATAATAGTTGTTGTAGTGTGTAAATATAACTGTGCTAATAGTTCTCAAAATGTGTCATATTGTAATTTCACCTTAGCGAAATCTCCGCAATAGACATGGAAACTGTTCTTATGTCCACAATAGTTATGCATTCAGGATTACATTGAGAAGGAGGGGGTTGTGATGATAGAGGTGTACAATCTCAATATTGGGAATTAACTACCATGCTCGGCGGTGGGATTCGAACCTATAACTCTGTCAAGCCCTAAGGTACTCGCCTTGTTCCACTGCGCATTAAACGCTTCAGTTACTCTGATAGGCTTGGAATTATTGGGGTGTAACATAGCACATGAATTAAGTTATTTAGGAAGATATACTTTGTAATGAAATTAATAGAAAGGACGTTCTGTGAACGAACAACCAAGAAGATAATAACGTGATAGCGTGGGAGGAAAATTGGTGAAGGGAGCGGAGGGCATAAGTTGTTCATCAGCTCATTAACATATGGGCATGGACAGCTGCACGTCTAGACTGAGGAAGGGCACAAGATAAAGCATGAACTTATAAGGTAGTGCATTTTCTCAGTCAAAACCACAGGTTCATAAAAATGTCAGCATACAAATTCTACCATTAAATCTTAAAAACCAATATGCTTACTGGAGAAATAGCTTTTGCTCCATTGTTGACAGGTTAGTCTTGGCACATGGCAACAGTAGCCAAGGTCATTTAGTGGAGAAAAGTGATAAAAGAAGAGAAGTAACACTCAACCAGCAGCAGACATGACAGTTATTTTAAGTTATTTTATTTTGTTGCTTCCCAATGTATGGGTTGCCATTATGACAATGTATGCCATATAAGTCTTTGTATGTTTAGTCCTCAGCCCGAAGGCTGGTTGGATCCTCAACAGCTCAACCATCAGCTGTCATAGATGGCCTAGCATCACTGAAGAGGCGTACCAGGGAAATGAGGAGTGAGGTAGTTTCCCGTTGCTTTCCTCACCGAGCCAGAAGTTGCTATTACATATCAGTCTGCCAAGCCTACTGAAATGCATGCACCAACCGACCCTATGAGCTATATTTTCACACCATTCATAGCAGGGATTGGCTGCAGAAGGATTGGCATTACTAGCATCACTCATACTTCAGTCACTTTCATATTGTCAAAGCCAAGGATAAAGCTGAGACAGATCAATGAAAGTAACAAATTGCTCTAGCCCATACCAGAAGACATAGTGCACTGTAAACACTAGGTCCCGCCAGCAAAGGCACATACAAGTCTTTGTGTCCGTAGTATTTACATAAATTTAGTTATTAAAAATTGACATTCACTTCAGTATTGATCCAATAAGAATATAAATTAGTCTAATAGGGATTGTACAAATTATTTCGCAAAATATGAAGGTAGCCTTAAGAGCCAATAAGGCAAACACCACCTAACTGTTTCTTGAGGCCGAAACTTGCATGAATTTCAAACAGTTAATCATTATTTTCTTCACCGGTACATAATAAAATCCATGTAGTAATAATAATAATGATGATAATAATGGCATGTGGTCTCCGAAGAGGTCTGTTGCAGGTCTTTCGATTTGACGCCGTATAGGAGACCTGCGCGTCCGTGAGGATGGGGCCCTACCTATGACGAATTCTAGTGATGAAATGAAATGGCGAACGGCTTTTAGTGCCGGGAGTGTCCGAGGACAAGTTCGGCTCGCCGGATGCATGTCTTTTGATCTGACGCCCGTAGGCGACCTGCGAGTCGTGATGAGGATGAAATGATGATGAAGACGATACATACACTCACCCCCTTTGCCAGCGAAATTAACCAATTACGGTTAAAATTCCCGACCCTGCCGGGAATCGAACCTGGGACCCCTGTGACCAAAGGCCAGCACGCTAACCATTTAGCCATGGAGCCGAACATTTTAATGATGAAGACGGCACACACACACCCAGGCCCCGAGCCATCGGAATAAACCAATGAAGGTTAAGATCACCGACCCTGCCTGGAATCGAACCCGGGAGACTCGGGACCAAAGGTCAGCATGCTAACCATTTAGCCATGGAGCCGGACAATAATAACAATCCCCCGCTACAGCCCTGGTGTGGCTAGGCCTACCAAGCGACCACTACTTTGTCTGAAGGCCTCAGATTACGAGGTGACGCATGTTTAGTGCGACGAATACTCTCGCACGTTATTCTCAGGTTTTCTAGACCGGAGTCACTATCTCATCAACAGATTGTAATCATGTACGCTTCTCTAAACATTCCTCCGATTCACATAAAAGAATCCCTGACCTGGCCGGGAATCGAACCCGAGATATCCGGGTGAGAGGCAAGCACGCTATCCCTGGACCACGGGGTCGGCTAATAATAATAATAATAATAATAATAATAATAATAATAATAATAATAATAATAATGCCGGGCTGAGTGGCTCAGACTGTTGAGGCGCTGGCCCTCTGACCCAACTTGGCAGTTCGATCCTGGCTCTGTCCGGTGGTATTTGAAGGTGCTCAAATACGTCATCCTCGCGTCGCTAGATTTACTGGCACGTAAAAGAACTCCTGCGAGACAAAATTCCGGCACCTCGGCGCCTCCGAAAACCATAAAAGTAGTTAGTGGACGTAAAGCAAATAATAATAATAATAATAATAATAATAATAATAATAATAATAATAATAATAATAATAATAATAATAATAATAATAATAATTGTTTAATATCCTTTCAATTGCCACGAGTTTTAAGAAATACCAGGGCGTTGGAATTTAATCCCCCAGAAGTTATTTAACGTGCCGAAAGCCAATGGCATGGGATTTTTGGAAAACCCTCAAATTCCATTGACCTCACTATCTTGGCACCAGAGGACTACGACTGACCAACTACGCCGCTAAGCTAAGATATGAATGATTAGGCTTCTTCCACAGATAACAGGTCTTCTCCTGAAACGAATTCGTGACTACAGACCGTCCATACTGAGTACTCGCCAATCGTACTTGGCTGATTTTATTTATAAATCATGTTTCATGAAGTTGGCATGGAATGATTTTCAAGAGAAAATAGGCACTAGTTTCAAAATGTGAGCTTCGCTCTCTGATGGATATGGCAATCTAAGAATCCTTCCGTGGATAACTCATATTAATTGAACCCAGGCAACGTTACTTCCTAATATAACTGTAACGGAAGTTTTTTGCATTCCCTTGAGGTTTCGCAATAAAGAGCGGCCATCTGTCAGCTTATGACAGTGCTCCAATCTGATGAGAATGTTTTGTTGTTTGATAATGGGGTCTAGCACGTGATGGTCGACTTGAAACAAAGGGGACTGAGAAATACTCCAAGTTGTGTGGGAATTTGAGCCATCTGGAGTGTTGAAAAGTTAACACACATATACATGAAGTTGAATGACTTTGTAATCATACGACAGGCCAAGTCTAATGGCTTCACAGGACAGACAAAGACAGCAACAGTCTTAACGTGACTCTGTATATCGAAGGACTGACTTCCTTCTGTGATCTCCGTGCACCGATCATAAAATTTAAAATCCAGAAATAAATTACTTATGAAATTGGTCGTAAACTTCTGCCGTTAATAATCTCTTACTTTCAACGGATATTTCCTAAAGAAAATACAGTACTTGATACAAAATGTATATTAGTTGGTCAATTGTTGAACATTCTGAGGGTTCCTGAAAAATGCAAGCCACCTTTAAAAAAAATTATACTGTAAACTGCTAAATATGGCATTTATTTTCAACAATAATGGATAATTTGAAATTGAGATTTCAAATTATCCACTATTTATTATCTTAAGCACCCCTAGAAGACGGATTATATTGGTAATATTGGATAATAATAATAATAATAATAATAATAATAATAATAATAATAATAATAATAATAGACTAATAATAATAATAATGCCCGACTCGTTGGCTGAATGGTCAGCGTACTTGCCTTCGGTTCAGAGGATCCCGGGTTTGATTCCCGGCCCGGTCGGGGATTTTAATCGCTTCTGATTAATTCTTCTGGCTCGGGGACTGGGTGTATGTGTCCCAACACTCTCCGTATCATATTCAGACAACATACCACACTACCAACCACCACGGAAACACGCAATAGTGCTTACATCCCTCCATATAGGCTTGGCGTGAGGAAGGGCATCTGACCGTAAAACAGGGACAAATCCACATGTGCTACGCAGTTCGCACCCGTAGGAAAATAATAATAATAATAATAATAATAATAATAATAATAATAATAATAATAATAATAATAATAATAATAATAATAATAATAATAATAATAATAATAATCTGTGCTTTGTCAGCTTGCGTGGGGGTTTGGCTCTGAATTGTGTAAGAGCTAAGCATAACCCTGCGTGGGACACTGGGGTGGGGTCCCCCTCAAACCCGACACGGCGGGTCTCAATGGCTGATAGTGGAAGTTCCTGTAGATATGCAGGACAGGTGTGAATAAGGCATAGCCAAATTAACACCCGCGGATCAACTGATGTAAAGGTAGAAATGGTCAACAGTCTCGAAGGCAGAAGAGGACATATCCCAATGGCAGAGAGGAAGGAAGAACCAACTCAAATCCACTTCGCGTCTGACTTGCAGCAAGCGGCAAAGTGGTCAGCGTCTGATCACCAGAGGTGCGGCTGGAAGTTCATCTTCTGGAACTCACCACTTCAGTCCTAAGAACTGGATCTAGGCCCAAACTTGTGATAATCAAGAACCATGAAGTGTTAGAAATCAAACTTTTACCCCAGGTGGTAACCAATCCACTGCTGCCAATAACAGTAGGCTACAACCAGACTGTCAGATTCTGGGAAGTTTGGACTGACACGCAAACAGAGGGAGTCGGAGACCTCTGGCCAACTTCGCCCAAACAGCAAAACCTTTTTCGGAACACTAAACATAAATTCTCTCATACGAGCAGGAAAATTGTATGAACTAAATCAAACCTTATACGAACAAGAAATAAAAATACTGGCATTACAAGAAACAAGACTGACTGACGAGAAAAGACGATGAATTTCGGGAACTGCAGATTCTTCGGAAGTAAAATACACAAACGAATTCTCAAAAACATACCACTTTCAGGAGTCGCTTTTGCAATCAAGAAAAACATACTCAACTCAATAACAAATGTGAAGCCTTTAAACGATAGACTAATGAAAATCACCGTAAAGTGTGCAAATAAAACATACACACTAATTAATGCACACATGCCGATCAATGAGGACAATAAAACAGACTGCGAAAAGGTAGACAAAGCCTGGTAAACTATAGAAGAGATAATATCCAAAATTCCTCCAACCCACGTCAAAATCTTACTAGGCGATTCAATGCACAATTAGGCAAAGAAATAAAACACAGAAAAACAATAGGAAAATAGGAAAATAAATGGGCAAACCGAAATGGACAAAGATTACTCGAACTCTGCAGGATATTCAACCTTAAAATCATGTCAAAACACTTCAAAAATAAACCATCAAAACAAATGACATGGAGATCACCGAACACACTCATCGTTGAATTCCAGATTGACCATGTCGCAATCTCTTATCCAAACCACAGAGAAATTATGAATGTTCAAGTCAGAAAGGTTGCAAACATATACTCAGATCATTACCTGACAAGAATCAAACTACGGTTGAAATCTCAGATATTCACAAAGAAAAACCATTAATCCCAAAATTTGATCCCACTAGGATCCAACCATCTCTCACAGAAGAATTAGAGAGAAAGGCGGCAAAAAGTTGGCAACGACTCAAAACTAAACTGATTACAACAGCACAAACACGAATTCCTCTGCAGAAAAGGAAGAGACGCCTTCAGTGGATTGAGGGGTGTAAACAGGCAATCCAGTCTCAACAGAACGCATACAACAACTAGAAAAGCGAATGACGGAGAATAACTACAAAACATTCCTGGCGGTGAGGAAAGAGGCAGCTCAATTGATCAGACATTCCAAAAGAAAATTTGAAAAGGACCAACTACTTGAAATCGAGAAATACTTTGAGAGAAACAACACACGAAATTTCTACAAGAACTTCAAAAACTAAGCTTGCAGGATATCAATAACAAAGTCTCTGCTTCAAGAAAGAAAATGGACAGTTGGCACTAAACAACCAAGAAAGCTGTGAGGAACTCGCCAGATATTTTAATAAATTACTGAACTGTCCAGAACCAACACAAATATTTTCTCCACAAGAACCTGAAAATACTAATCCAAATGCATTGCCACCAGATGAAGAAGAAATCAAAGGACAGATCAAAAGACTTAAAAAAACAAAGCATCGAGTGAGGACGGAACCATGGCGGAAATCCTCAAATTAGCAGGCCCAAACACCATAAAAGAAATCACAAAAATCATGGAAGACATTTGGAAAACGGAACAAATTCCAGAAGACTGGAGAAAAGCATTAATTCACCCGCTACACAAGAAGGGAGATAAAAAAGATGTAAACAACTACAGAGAAATCTCCCTAGTATCGGTTGCATACAAAGTTCTATCCCAGTGTCTTCTTGAAAGAGTACAACAACTAGAACCGCAAATAGGAGAATATCAATCATAAAACAGACACTGAAAGACACGAAGTCCCAGGTTAAATTCATGGGGGAAACCTCAGATCCCTTTGAAATCAAAACGTGAGTAAGACATGGAGATGGACTCTCACCCTTACTCTTCAACTGTGTCTTTGATAAATTTACAAGAATGGCGCAAACAGAAATTGGTCCTCAAAATTCACCAGCCAATCACTTTAGGCAGATGAAAAATAGCAATAGGTTGGTTAACATTTGCGGTTGATCTAGCAATACTGATCCGAGACATTTCAACAGCCCAAAGTCAGATTGAACTCCTGAAAGAAACTGCGGAAAAAGTCGGCCTTCAGATATCTTTTGAAAAGACAGAATGCATGACCTGCAACAAACATGCAACAAAATTCATGGAATCAAAATATGGCAAAATTAAACGAGTATCACAATTTAAGTAACTTGGTGAAACAATCCAGGAAAAATGGACTCGAAACAAAAGCCAATGAAATTAGATACCAAAAGATGTAAACTGCACATCGACTAACCCTAAACATCTATAGGCCTAACATTGAATGTATCTCCAAGCAGTCCCCCTGTGGGTGGGGGCGGTAGAATAACACCCACGGTATACCCTGCCTGTCGTAAGAGGCGACTAAAAGGGGCCTCAGGGGCTCTGAACTTTGGAGCGTGGGTTGGCGGCCACGGGGCCCTCAGCTTAGTCCTGGCATTGCTTCCACTTACTTGTGCCAGGCTTCTCACTTTATCTATCCTATCCGGCCTCTCTTGGACAACTCTTGTTCTTTTCCGACCCCGACGCTATTAGGTTTTCTAGAGCTAGGGAGTCTTTCATTTTCACGCCCTTCGTGGTCCTTGTCTTCCTTTGGCCGATATCTTCATTTTTCGAAGTGTCGGATCCCTTCCATTTTTCCCTCTGATTAGTGTTATATAGAGGATGGTTGCCTAGTTGTACTTCCTCTTAAAACAATAATCACCACCATCACCACTATCTCCAAGCATACAAAACCGAGACATTTCAGCACAGTCACTAAACCAGAATGTCTTTATGGATTTGAGACGCTAATTTTGAACAGGAAAGCAGTCATTGAAAACACTGAGAAAAAGGAACGTAAAATCATAAGAAAAATTCTAGGCCCGAACCTCACCAACGGACAATACCAACTTAGAGGCAGACAGGAAATCAAGCAATTCACCAATATTGACAGTGGCATTAGAAAACGCAGGCTATGATTCTATGGTCATGTTAAAAGAATGCATCCAGACAGACTTACCAAACAAATAGTATAATTCTATGAAAATGGGAGTAAGACTAAAACGGACACAATGAAATGGATTAACGAAATTAAATCCGATTTGAAACAGGCAGGAATTGCACCAGCCGATATCCAAAACAGGGTAATCTTCAGATCTAAAATTCATAAATGGCATGTTGACCAAGAGAAAAGACCAAAGAAGAAGACTGGAACCACCTGGTCTGAAGACAGAAAGGAAGCCCATAATAAAATAATGAAATCAATACACGCCTCTAAGTACTTTGCGTAGTCTTAATGGGCTTATTCGCACATATAATAATAATAATAATAATAATAATAATAATAATAATAATAATAATAATAATAATAATAATAATAATATGAGCTCAGAGCTATCGTGTGCAGTTAACGTAATTTAGGTTACCTGTATACCAATTTTGACGTTCTGATTAATTTAACCGGATGGAAGAGAAATCGAATTCTGTTGGATGATCCACGGGCGAGTTTCAGTTATTTTTGCCAGGTAAATACCGTTAGTGTTGCCAAAGATCTTTTGTACATGCCGGAATCGTACGATATAGAATGCCAAATAGACGCTTTTCAGCACTTCAAACCACTAATCCACAGAGGTAGCTAGATGGGGACCAATAAATTGGTTCATCTGAAGACTGATCATAAGCATTTCAAAAAAAATGTCAATCTTTCTCTGAAAGTAAGGTCCACAACGGTTTCGATATCGCCGTCAGTACAATATTATTAAAATTTCAGGCTAATTTCTGGTAAGACTTAGTGTTTACAGGGCAATATCTCTTCTAGAATGGGCTAGAACAAATTAGTTCCTTATCCATGTCTTTGACAACATGAAGGAGACTGTGGTATGAGAGATGCTGATAACACCATTCCTTACGCAGCCAAGTTCTTTTGATAGATGGTGTGAAAATGAATCTCAAAGGGTCGGTTAGTATGCGCAATTCGGTTGGCTTGGGAGACTGATGTGCACTAGAACACTCTGACTAATTGAGAAAAGCAACGGGAAACGCCCTCACTCTCCCTTTCTATTATATGCTTCTTTAGTAAACCTTACCATACCTTATTGTATGGATGTTGATTTTAATTGCGAATTTACGCATTCTTACAGTTCATTTTCCTTTACATATTAGCATAGGAAAATGAACTCGATGAAAATTGCTCTCATGGACTGCATATATTGTAAATATGTGGCTGGGAGGCGTGACAACTCTTAATGAATATATAAGGCACGAAGACCATTGGAACACACAAGGTTTTAAAAGAAAGCCAACGACATATATTTATTACCATAAATATTTTTTTGCAATTTGCTTTACGTCGCACCGACACAGATAGGTCTTATGGCCACGATGGGATAGAAAAGGCCTAGGAGTGGGATGTAAGCGGTCGTAGCGTTGATTAAGGTACAGCCCCAGCATTTTCCTGGTGTGAAAATGGGAAACCACGGAAAACCATCTTCAGGACTGCCGACAGTGGGGTTAGAACCCACTATCTCCCGGATGCAAGCTCACAAGTGCGCGACACTAACCGCACGGCCAACTGGCCCGGTATAAATATTTTCATAGTAACATTGCAGCTATGAAGTGACCAATGATGCCAATTGGTGGTGGTGGTGATTATTGTTTTAATAGTAAGTACAACTGGGCAACCAACCTCTACTAATATTGATCAGGGTAAAGATGGAAGGGGTCCGACTCTTTGAACAATGATGATATCGGCAAAAGAAAGGAAGAAGCCATGAAGGGCATGAAAATTAAGGACTCCCTAGGTCTCGCAAACCTAATCCCGGGGGCGTTGGAAGCAAACAAGACTTGAACAAAGGAAATCGGTTAGGAAAGAAGAAAGTGGTGAGCCTGACACGAGTAAGTGGAAGCAATGCGAGATTCAGTCGGAACCATGTGGTCGTCAACACACGCCCCTGGGGTCACCTTTTAGTCACCTCTTACGACAGGCAGGGGAATGCTGCGGATGTATTCTACCGCCCCCACCCACAGGGAGAATCAGCATGTACTGGCAACTCTGTTACCTAGAAACCATTAGTAACCTAGCGAGCGGCCGTTATTATACCCTCACTCCAAATTTATCATATTCTTTGTTACGAATTCTCCTCCTTCCTCTTCTTCTTCTTCTTTCTGGTCTTTTCTCGGTTACCGTGAATCGGTAATTTAGTACAATTTTAGAGCCAAAAGCCTTTCCTGACCCGTGTATTTTGTTAAAATGACGTGAGTTTGCATATTTTAAAACTCATTAGAAAGGTATTACGACATCAAATCATATTCCATATTGTCAAACTAATGCTATAGAATCAATAGTGTCATTCATTAACAGCCTCTTTTGGAACATTCTTGTTTCCTTATCGTGACGTTGTGATATGAAAGAGCTAGGAGTGGTAAGGAAGCGGCTGTGGCCTTAATTAAGGTACATCCCTAGCATTTGCCTGGTATGAAAATGGGAAACGTCGGAAAACCATCTTCAGGACTGCCAACAGTGGGGGGGTTTGAACCAAGTATCTCCAGAATGCAAGTTGATAGCTACGTGACCCAAGCCGCGAGGCCACTTGCTCGGTTTTTATTTTATTTTTTCAGTTTTCCCAGAAAATTGTTTCGTGTGATTCATGCCCTTCAATAAATCACCATGCAACTGAATTTGATCTGGAAATACGGGAGATGTAGTAGGATATTGTAAAAGCGCAAACGTTGATGAGTTGAATCAATTACAAATATAGTACTGTGCTTATTCCAGTCGAACAAACGCATTTCTAGTCATAATATCATCTAGAATAATACTCTTTTCTTTCTTTCTTCTCTTTCCTCTTTCCTTCTTAATCCGTTTATCCTCCAGGGTTGAGTTTTACCCCGGACTCAGCAGCGAGGGATCCCTCCTCTACCACCTCAAGGGCAGTGTCCTGGAGCGTGAGACTTTGGGTCGGGGCTATACAACTGAGGAGGAAGACCGGTACCTCGCCCAGGCGGCCTCATCTGCTATGCTGAATAGGGGCATTGTGGGACGATGGGAAGATTGGAAGGGATAGGCAAGGAAGAGGGAAGGAAGTGACCGTGGCCTTAAATTTCTCTTCAAAACAGAAACTTGGCTTTTATGGATTAAGCCTTTGACATACGATTATTTTCCTTGAAAAATCATGAGAGAATTTATTTATTTATTTATTTATTTATTTATTTATTTATTTATTTATTTATTTATTTATTTATTTATTTATTTATTTATTTATTTATTGCAGACTGAACGCTGAAAGGCATAACAGTTGGTATGCCTCCTAATTTATTCATTTAACAGGCAACAAGATTCCTACCTTATCTCTGAAGGAGGGCCTATTTTAGTTTTATAAATTTCGTTCTTTTACTATCCTAGGGGAGGAGAATTCATGCTCGAATTCCGAGAACTACTTAATATTTAACATTTTCGCTTTAAATAGACACAGAATCTCCACAACTGTTAAACGCGTTACGAAGTGTTTCTGAACAGCAATCTTCTCTATCAGCAGGAAATTGGAAAGTTTTATTTATTTGTTCATTTATTAATGGCTTCCTGTACATGACGAGGCTAAGCCTATGAAGCCTGCTATTATAACAAACCATATAATTATACACCTGCATAAACATAACATACTGAGCACTATAATTACTTAAAATTAAAAGTAGATTTAATATAATTTAAAGTTAACAGAAAATGTAATTTAACTAAAATTTAAATTATCATAAAAACTCCTTTTAAAGTTATGAAATGAATGTACAGTATTTACTATGATTAAAAATTAAATCTCAAAAAATTTAAACTATAATGTTACTAACTTTACACTTACATACGGTAATATTGATTTAATTAATCTCAATGCAGGTACAACTTCCAACAATTTCTTCTGAATGTCTCTAGTTTCAGCCGCGATAGACTTCCATGAACGTATGGTCCTCGGTACAAATGAGTTGTTGAACGTACTGCTGTAATGAGTGGGGATGCACAGCAAGAAGCATATTGGTGATCTTGAAGGTAATTTGAAATCTGTTCTGAGGTAATATGATTTACCTGTTTGCAGTATTTTATATAGAAGAGAGAGTTTTCTATTGCGGTGATAAAACATAATTTATTATTTATTTTTTACATCGTTATGTCCTACTCAGGAGCACGATTGAACTTGCTTAGCTGATGTGTTGGCCTTCTTTTCCTCCCAAAATCTCTTCATCCTCTCGCTGAGCTTCTTCCTTCGTTCTTCTGTCCAAGTTATAGTAGCTCTGGTGTTGGGATGTCTTCAAAGTAGTGATTGTCGATTTTGGTTCTGAATTTACATCTGTCCTGTACAATGTCTTCTGAGATGTTGATTTCCTGGAGATCTGTTTCAATTTTACGAAGCCAGCTGTTCTTGGTTTTTAATGAAAGGGCCAGGGTGAGAATTCTTTTAGTTAGCCTGTTAGTGTTCATTCTGATAATGTGTCGTCGGAGCCATATAGGACCATGTTATGTCTTGTCACATTTGGCAGTTTGCTTCGCTTTCTTTTGAGCCCACATTTCCCTCATTCTCTGGGAGTGGGCCAGCTTGCGTTCCTCTGTCCAGGTGGTACCTTGTTTTCTTTACCGTTGCTTGTCTCGGTTTAGCCCATTCGACAGTACCTTTTTGCGGAATAGATTTCCATTGAAGGCGTCTTCGGGTTTTATATGCAGCATTTGGAGGTCTTCTTTGGTGTTCATAAACCAGGGCATTGAGATTTTGGGTTTGGAGTAAAAAAAAAGTGAAAGATCTGTTTAGTCAGCCTGTGTCCGTCCATTCATTTGTGATGACCGTAATATCGTGCCCGACTCTTATGGATTGTTTCTATGATTTTCTATATTTTACTGTACACTTCTTTGTTGTATTTTTAATAAGGATTGCCATTCTTTTAAATAGAGCCCATGATACTTCTGATGATTTTGCGTTCTTTTTTCTCCAGTTCTTCGAGGAGTCCTTTATTAGCATTTTTAGTATTATTATTTTCCAAACTTATATTCCAATTTAAGGATAAAGATCCGGAAAAGGGTTTTTAATGAATAAGATTGCTTTAGTTTACAATAGCAACTAAGGCCCTACCTGTTGAAGAAATGGCCTTGGGATGCATATAATGATGTCCATAAATACACTAGCACTATGTGCGATAAAAACATGTATTTTTGTATTTTTAAAATTACAGTAGTCAGGGGACTGTGTTTAATGTATATAAATAAAATCCTAACGACCGTGTGTCTGTACATTGAATATTTTGGCGAAATTTACGTACATTTATCCGTTTCGTGCGGAATAATTACCATGCGCATATTTTTTAAGCTTTAGTGTCTGTTTGTCTGAGTTCTTATAACTGGAAAACTACTCGATATATTTCCACCAAGCTTCATATTTAGATTTCACCTGTTCTTGGGTAGATTTTACGGCCTTTTCCATTTCAAATTTATGAAATTGCTGAGGGGTTAATAGGAATCCAAAACTGTGATTTTACTCTTCCAGAAAATATACAAGACCAACCCGAGCAGAAATCTATCAACCGTAATGGAAACCTATAACTGAAATTTTTTTCTCATATGCACGTTTTCGATAGGAGGCTTTATAAGGGAGATAGCATTAACGGACGATTTTTCAATCTAAGTCCCAGCGGACATAGCCCAAAAGCGGGTGAAATTGGTGATCTACTCACTCAGGATTTTGTTATCAGGTGCATATGACGTCAAGGTATCACTTGGAATTAGAGTTAATAGAAATATTTTTTCACAATATATATTCGTTTAATTAGGTCTATCAAATGACTGTATAACTAATTTTAAGAATACGTTACTTGCGCTTTTTTTATGCTATGTACGTGTTTATCGTACGACGGATAATAACGGAGATGGTTACGAAAAATTGGATTTTTTGTCAAGTCCCGTAGAACAGTTGGTGCATTTCACTTCAAGTCGGTTAACGAGAATACTCTCATCGATAGAACAGATAAAAAGGAAGGTTATCATCAACTATTGGTTTCACGAGTCTTCAATCAACCGGGCGAGTTGGCCGTGCGGTTAGGAGCGCGCAGCTGTGAGCTTGCATTCGGGAGACAGTGGGTTCGAATCCCACTGTCGGAAGCTCTGAAGATGGTTTTGCGTGGTTTCCCATTTTCACACCAGGCAAATGCTGGGGCTGTACCTTAATTAAGGCCACGGCCGCTTCCTTCCCACTCCTAGCCCTTTCCTCTCTCACCGTCGTCATAAGATCTGTCTGTGTCCGTGCGACGTAAAGCAACAAGTCACGGCGCCACTCCAGTGGTCAGAGAAATAAAAATACGCAACCGAGAAGAAAGGGAGAATTTCGCATAACTTCGAACCAGGAACTGTACCGTACAATAAAATCAGTAATCGTCCTCATTCTGTCTCCACATTGTTCTGCTTTATCGTACTTCAAGTTACTGCTCTCAGCTTTACATACTTATTAAACTTTTGAATACAGCCATGTAACTTCGCATAAATTCATAAAGGAAGCATATACCGGTAATCCATTACAAATTCCCGTGCGAAAAACAGGTAAAAATGCTAGTTTATAAGTAGATGATACCATGATAACAGTTATACGTGTCATTGTAGGAAAATTATTTAATTCGATTTTTCTGAAAAGAAGCTTAATTTGTCACAGCTATATGGATAGATGATCAGAAGTTGAATTTGGAATCCAAACCTAACATAATACTCTAACACTGTGTAAGCCTATGTATGTAAAAATATGAGGTGAAATAGATCACCTGGTTTCCATCAAGAGTGCAAAGGCTTTTGGTGAAAGAGTATTGATATACCGTTCTTCAGAACTGTCGTTTACGGGGAGACAAGGACTCAACCTATTTCACGTATGAATCTGCAGTTCCAGTTCAATTGATAAGGCTCTGCGATATATAGAGATTGCCTTCCGAATGATGAGGTGCTCGAACGAGTGGAACGTCCCTTATAACAAATAGCATGTCATCGACTGTGAGATATGGCCGCGTTGACAGAGCTATTTTCTGTGAACTGCACCATTTATTTTATCTCGAAAGCACTATATTTACATGTTGCACAGACTGCGTTCCTGGTAGGAACAATACGTTCCTCTGTCTAGCGAGGTCTCCCCCACCACTTTACTAAAAGTCGTGTCGGAAAGGACTCAATATTTACCCCCTACGACATAAAGGGGTAGAGAAATCGGCATTTAATAATGTTGTTAATGAACCTGCCCTAATAGTTTTCATTGCTTCAATCACAAGGAATGGGGTATAATCGCTGTGGTACACTGTCACTAACTTTTCGCCAAGATGGCCATATTTCGAATTCGGGCCTACAGATGTGGGATTTTTTGAAACGAAATGTCACGCCTTTGTGATGTTTTACTTTTAACTGGAGTAGGGATACTCTATCTCATACGCGTTATAACTGCCAAATCTATGTGCCTATACCGGGATAAAATGAAATGACGTATGGCTTTTAGTGCCGGGAGTGTCCGAGGACATGTTCGACTCGCCAGGTGCAGGTCTTTTGATTTGACGCCCGTAGACGACCTGCGCATCGTGATGAGAATGAAATGATGATGAAGGCCACACATACACCCAGGCCCCCTGCCAGCGGAATTAACCAATGATGATTAAAATTCTCGACCCTGACGAGAATCAAACCCAGGACCCCTGTAACCAAAGCCCAGCACGCTAACCATTTAGACATAGAGCCGGACTATATCGGTAATGGTATAGTTGGTATACTTGACTTACTTGTTTTGTCTCCCAGTGTAGAAAAGGGCTTCAATAAATATTCGTCACCGCTTCCTATTCACAATGTTACTGTACAGGTGGTCTCGATCCATGATGTCCCTTCCTCTCTTATTTCCACCTCCACACTCTTTCCAAAGTTACCATCGATTTTCCTATTACAAAAGTCAATTATTATAATCGGGCGTAAGGATTTTCAGGCGTTTGCTCTATAAAAGAAGGGTTTCGTCTTAGGCTTGACACTACATTCATCAGAGAGGGATGTGTCAGGCCCTTTCTCGTAACCACTTTCAGGCTAAATAATAGGCTAGATAATTTCGGAGGTTTTGTAATAATTCACATTTAGGAATTAAGAATGAATTGATCCACATTCCTAGCTCTATCCTGTCCGCCTCTGAGCTTACTTTATTTCTCAATCAGGGTAAGAAATTACCCTCCCTACAAGCCAGCGATTTCCCACTGTAACTTACTAGCCCCAAGAGAGCAAAGTACCTATTACGCCCCCGTACCGTCCTGGAGGACTGTTTCTGCAAAAATTCCGTTCTAGTCTTCAGTTAAGTACCACTTGCCGCCAATTTTCAGGGTTACTTTGGAGCTTCACAGTTACTGCTGCGGTGGTGGGTAAACATATTCCAGCTCTGCTTCAGCCCGGCAGGAAATTTCCTACATCAGAAAGTTATCCATGGACGAAGGTCTGAACTCACGGTACACATTAGCATACTTCTTTTATATAAATTTTTCTCTTAGACTTTTCTTCGAGCTCACTCCATTCCATCTTTTCCTATATCAATGATATTTTGTTAGGAAGACCTAAAGAATTTTCCCCATTCATTGCCTGACAACATTGTTCTTCAGGAAGTTTGAAACTCTTTCAGTTAACGTTTGATTGGCTAAAACGTTCGTTGCTCTGCTGTATAAACAAGAATAACCACTCCCTAAATGCGTACGTTTAGCCAAGTTCTTTGCTTTGCGTCCGTATAAGGATCTACGCCTTGGTCTCAGCATAGGACCAGACGATGAAGATGTTCCCTAAATTACTCGAGAGGTACCTTGAGGTGTATTATTCGGTAGCATATCTACTGTACAAGTATTTTAATTGAAGTTAATTAAGTAGCCTATGCATTTATTTTGAAACACCTTGTTGAAATTGATTTATTTTTATTTTTATGGCTCTTACTTGTATGTCAGTTATGAAACAGAATATATGCAGTGGGTGTCAAATTACGAAGCACACTAGCACCTAGCTGGATCATTCTGGTTTTCCTCCTATTGCGGTTAAACAAAGTTGTTTATAAGAGGAACTTTTTCCATAACCGTAAGTTATTTTGATATTGAATTACTCGTATTAATTAAAAAGTGAAGAGGATGAGGATTTACAGTAAATCGAACGTCAAATTGGGAAGGTGCGACTTGCGCACTAGATGAAGGCAATAATTAATGCCGTCGTGAAGTAGGCCAGTGTTCCGTGTGCTCCAGGGTTGACAGCAGCTATTGTATTCAAACAAGTAGTTAACAAATGAATGCTAATGGCTAACACTTAGCATTACTGATGCGCAGTACACTGGGCTTGCTGCAGTAGATATCTCGATATGGGATCTAATTGATACAAGGAACTGACATTAGGAGACAAAAAGAACATTTTTTTCTCCCATATAGGCCTATTGGAATTTGTTGAGCAAAGAAATAATATAATAGCTTCTTCACATCGGCCAAATATCACACTGTTTAACAACAACTTTCAGTTCCTTATTCGGCCCAAATGTCACCTGTTATTTCTTCCAATATTGTACTTAACATCAGTTCCTCATCTTGCAAAAGTACAGAAATACATTAATGAGTAAGCACTGATGTACTCAGATGGCGTCCAGAAAAATCTAACCTTAAATCAGAATGGGTCCAGTGACCACAGAAATAACTGGGGTAAGATGGGGAAATATACTGTATATTAAATGTGATGATTTTTTTAGAGAAAAATACATAATCTTCTGTTTGGTTCAATGTATTCAGCCTGTAATTGGGAGGATATTCTCTGTTCCAATCATGAATTTGTCTCCTTATTTATATTCTGCTTTATATCCTGCTTCTCTCTGTTGAGACTCAGTGTCATTTTACCACGACACGTATGAAAATAAAAAGGTAATGGTGTACATTTTTACGACTAGGGAAGTTCGTAATTAAATTTATCAACCGAGCAAGTGGCTATGTGGTTTGGGTCACGTAGCTATAAGCTTGCACTCGGGAGATAGTGGGCTCTTCGAACCCCACTGTCGACATCCCTGAACATGGTTTTCCTTGGTTTCCCATTTTCACACCAGGCGAATGCTGGGAATGTACCTTAATTAAGGTCACGGTCGCTGTGTCGGTGCGACGTAAAGCAAATTTTAAAAAAAATAAGAAACTTAGAGGCTGCTAGGTAATAAATATACCGACTTTTTTATTTGTTACCAAATTGTAAAGAGCAAGCGTATTGGTGGATGTCCTGCAAGGAATGGTTAACTGAAGGAGATGATGGAAAGACAGTATATCATACAGTGGTTAATATCAGACTACAAGAAAGGTACGAGCAAACGAAGATGGAGTCAAGAGACAGGATAGCATACAGAAACTGCCAGATTAAGATCAGGCTTAGGAAAGAACGCAATGTCTATCTAGAGAAAGACCCAGAAATTCTTAATTGGAAGGTGGAGAACAACATAAATCATCTAGGCCTATTCTGTGTTTCTTCAATATAGATAGTTTTACTATGCGCAAATAATTAAGGGCCGTGAGATATGTGAAACATAAAAACTATGGAACACATGTTGCCTTAACCATTGTTCAACAGGAAAATAATGTTAAAATATGTCTCGCGGTTCTACTCAGTAGCGTGTTAAGCGAAAAGTGAGTCACAAAGGCATTTTTCGAAATGACTCAAAATCAAAAAACATATTTTAAACATAATTTCGTTCATAAAGTCTACCAAACGTCTGGAAGATTAGGGTTCGACTCCCGGTCGGGCCGAGAAAACTGCGTATAGTTAATTCCTCTGGCTCGGAGACTGGATTTTTGTGTTTGTCTCAATATTAATCTCTCCATCTACATTCAACACACCACACTACCAACCATCACAGAAGCACACAATGGTGAATACACCCACATAAGGCTGACTCACGAAGGGTATCCGGCAGTAAAACTGGGACAAAACCACCTCAAGTGCTGACCCCAATAAATTGGGAAAATACCAAGAAGAAGAACAGGTAACCAAAAGACAAGGACCACTCATTTAACAAATTTAATTCTGTATCACTATTTTATTAGCCTTCGTGACTCAGGCGGCAGCGCGTCGGCCTCTCACCGCTGGATTCCGTGGCTCAAATCCCGGTCATTCCATGTGAGATTTGTGCTGGACAAGCGCAGGCGGGACAGGTTTTTCTCCGGGTACTCCTGTTTTCCCTGTCATCTTTCATTCCAGCAACATTCTCCACTATCATTGCATTTCATCTGCCAGTCATTACTCATTGTCCCAGAGGAGTGCGACAGTTTTCGGCAGCGGGCAAAATTCCCATCCTTGCCGCAAATGGGGGCTTCATTCATTCCATCCCTGACCCGCTCACTGACTGGAAAGCAGGTTGTAGGTTTCCATTTTCATCACTATTTTATTAATAATAATCTCCGGGTTGAATACACAAAACACACTTTCACACCATATTCAAGATGTTTTATCCTTGCTTCTCACTTTAACGACCAGGGGTTCCTCAGCCTCTGACTTCTTAAACATTTCGCGAGGGGGCGAGCACCTTCATCCTGTCTATCGCCTTCAGTCCGCAGAGGGACTGTCAGGACTAGATTTTCAGTATAAGACAAGTAATTGGAAAATTGTATGAGGTAACAGACAATTATGTTTATGTTTCGTAAATCTAGACAAGGCATATGACAGAGTACCGAGGGAAAATATGTTAGCCGTACTGGGAGCTATGGGTTTAAGGGTAGGTTATTATTTTTTTTTTTTTGCTAGTTGCTTTACGTCGCGCCGACACAGATAGATCTTACTGCGACGATGGGACAGGAAAGGCCTAGGAGTGGTAAGGAAGCGGCCGTGGCCTTAATTAAGGTACAGCCCCAGCATTTGGCTGGTGTGAAAATGGGAAACCACAGAAAACCATTTTCAGGGCTGCCGACGGTGGGGTTCGAACCTACTATCTCCCGAATACTGGATACTGACCGCACTTAGCAATTGCAGCTATCGAGTTCGGTGGGTAGGTTATTAAAAGCAATCGAAGGCATTAACATTGACTATGAGAATTGACAGTAGAATGGGTTCTTGGTTCAAGGTTGTTACAGTAGTTAGATAAGGCTGTAATCTTTCACCTTTCCTGTTTATAGTTTACATGGACCGCCTAATAAAAGATATAAAGTGGCAGGGAAGAATTCAGTTAGGCAGAAATATGCCGATGACTTGGTCTTAATCGCAAACTGTGCTGAAAGCGTGCAGACTATTATCTTGGAAATTGAAAATAGGTTCAATGAGTATGATATGAAAATTAGCCTTTCCAAGACAAAATTGATGTCAGTAGATGAGAAACCTAAGAGAAATGAATGTCAGGTAAATAATTTCAAATACTTAGGGTGTATATTCTCCCAAATGGTAGTATAGTAAATGAGATTGAATCAAGGAGCATCAAAGTTTATGCAGTGAGTTTGCAGTCGCGATCAACAGTATTCTGTAAGAAAGCAGTGATCTCCAGGACTGATCTATCCTTACACCGGCCTGCTTTCAGACCAACTTTGCTTTATGGGAGTGAAATCTGGGTGAATTCAGGATATGTTATTCATAAGTTAGACGTAACAGACATTAAAGTAGCGTGAATGATCGCTGATACAAACAGGTGCCAGCAATGGCAGGAGAATACTCGGAATAAGGCGATAAATGCTAAGTTAAGAGTGAATTCAATTGACGAATCTGTACGCGTTAAGCGGCTTCGGTGGTGGGGTCATGTGAGGCGAATGGAGGAAGATAGGTTACCTAAGAGAATAATGGACTCGGCCATGGATGGTAAGAGAAGTAGAGGGAGACCAAGATGACGATGGTTAGACTCAGTTTCTAATTATTTAAAAATAAGAGGTATATAATTAAACGAGGTCACAGGGACAGTTACAAATAGAGGGTTGTGGCTACGTTTAGTAAATAGTTGTAAATAGTTGTTTGACAACATTATCAGTGAATCTCACCAAGGTGTCACGGTTCGAGTAATAGTCGATTCATGTGGGATTTTTTCAGCGATATTTCACAGCCTGCGTTTCAGGTTATACATTAAACTAGAGGTCCAGTGGCTATGATTCCGTAACACTACAAGCTGGCTTTCTTTTAATAAATGTCTTTCGATGGACAGTGCTCTCTTTCCGCAGATCAATACTTTACCTACTTGAAATGTACGTTCTTCGTTAATTCCTATTGCTATTAACATATACCCGGTTCATTAACCTCTGAGGATTCGTGTTAAGAAACATATTCAGTAAGCTTCGTGTCATCCAGACTAGACGTATTTCATCCTTGATGCTGAGATATCTCCTTTTACTCTTATCATAACTTGTTTGACTTAGATAGCAATACCTCAGCTGGATTCAATGATGACGTTACACATGTTAGATGATCCCTCTTCGATTTCCTATCCGCTCGAATTCTAATTCCATCTTCAGCGGAAAGATCTGTTTAGCCATAACAGCTTCAAATACTTGATATACTTGTCAATTTAGTACATCTGACAATGCCATTTCCCATTCCTTTATTCATCCTCCTGACAAATCTAAAGTAATGCGTTTGCAAGTAGCTTAATTTATGAAAATTTTACTGCAATACACTAGGTTACATTTCAATAAATAAATTCATTAATTAAATATAAGCTAACGTGGAATGTCAGCGTAGTCGGCTATTATTCAAGAGTACGTGCATGGGATAATTCTGTATCAGTATAGTCACTAATATCGAAGAACCCCTTGTGGAGGTAGATTTACTGTGCTCCAGCGTCACATATTTACGGTGATGTCCGGACATGTGCTCTACGGACATTTGTGGTCACCACAAAATCGCGGACATTTACGATCACTGAGATAAACTTGTGCCCACTCACAGAAATTCCCCAGCAGTCGCAGGAGATTTGTGGTCAATGCAGAAGGATATGGGCCTAATCAGCTTAATTCGGGGTATCCCCGCTAACCTGCCTGGGCTCCTGCTCTCTCTCCCTCTAGATCAACATTTTTCTCTCGCGGGCATTATTTAGAGACTGATACCTTCAGCCACAAACACCATTCTATAATTGGTGTAACTGTTTACTGTTGTGTGCTGTATTGGAGTTCACAGTTACAGAAAACAAATCGTTGTGCACATTATAGTGCTTATATGTACAGAAAGTATAGGGAAAGTTAACATGGCATCGTACCTGGGTGTCTGAAGAAGAGCAAGTCATGTCTGTTTCTGGAAACATACATTCTGCGCTTTATAAACAAAGTATAAAACATCCCAATGCATATTGTGTTGAAAATTGGATTAGATCAGATGACGGATAAAAATGTCTTAAAATTGACTCATGCTTGAAACATGTTTAAAAACGAGCAATTTTTGCGTTCCACTTGCGAGAAAAATATTAAAATAAATACCATTTAAATCCTAACGTAAAATGAAACTTAAAATGAAACGAGGAAAATGATGAAGTCATTGACTTTTCTGCCGGCCTATTGTTTATTTAATGAACTACCTCCAAACTCGAGTACATATAATAATTTGATCGACAGCAAATTATACGTTTTAAAATGCTGATCCCCATCACACTTCACCCAGAATATTGCTCTGGAACGAGCGAGCAGGAGCCCAGGCAGGTTAGCTGGGATACCCCGAGATTAAGCTTATGAGCCCTATCCCGTGCTGCAGTGACCGGAAAATCTCCTGTGACTGCTGGGGAATTTCTGTGAGCGATCACAAGTTTATATCAGTGACCGCAAACGTCCGTTACCGAAAATATCCGGCAACCCTTACGGTTACTAGTAATTCGTTATCAGTGGAATAGGAATCATAGTGGTAGGTGCATCTGTGGACTCCCTCTCACCTCCCTTTAGAATCTTGCCCTTTACGACGACATATCTCCATAATTCAATGACCAACTACATTTTTTCAGATATTTACATGACCTACGATGAAACCGCACTGAAGATAGTTCCCGGAATTCGCCTTCGTCTGAATTGGAACTTCAAAAAATGTGTCTTTCTAATAATGAATTTTTGCACTGAACCATTAACCACCTTGTCAAGTTCCTTGGCTGAATGATCAGCGTAGGGGATTTTGTTTTCCAGCCGGGCTGGAAATTTTAGCCACGTCTAGTTAATTCCTTTGGATTGTGGGCTAGGTGCTTGTATTTTTCTTAATACACTCCCCTTCATTTTCCACACAATACATTATTCTTCCAATCACACCATAAAGGCTTAATAGTTGGATGCATCCCTCCACATACGATTGGTGTCAGGAAGGGCATTTGACCGTAAAACTGGTCTAAGTCTATTATGTGCATCAGGTATCACACCCGCAATCCCAACAGGATGTGGGGAAAAGCGGCAGAAGAAGAAGAGCTATCAACTACCCGCGATGGTTTTAGATACTGACCCGCAACACATGTATTTTTACCCATTTGGAAGTGTCTCAATTCGTTGTGCAATAGTAAAAGGCGGTAGCTTGAAGTGTGTTGTTGATCCATGTTTAGGTCCTCGGAATATCTTACCATGGCCAGCATATCAGTGTAATTAGTGTATGTGATAATGTGCGCTGTTGTGAGCACACTTGTAATTGAATCGATCATTGTAAAAAGGCACCATGTCAGTTTTCTGTATCGTGATAATTGTAAAGAAAGATTGATTTTCACGCTTAATTTCAGGAGTTGTTGCCGTTCTATGTGATTATTGCTTACCATGATATTGCTGTTCGAGAAATGCGTATATGATTGGTCTTATCTTCCTTGAAATTGAAGAGAAAAATAGGAATTTTCTTTTCAACAATGAATCTTGTTCAGGTTTCTTTTTTATGACAAATGAAGGCATTTATACTCAACATTAATGAATATCTCTGTAATTTCAATGCAAAGGTATACAGCAGTGGACGTACTGGTTGTTTGGGAGATGAGTGCAAATATTTCTTTCTGCTGGTTATTCGTGTACCCTGAATATGTATGTCGTCAAGCTAATTGTATTTTTATATATTTATTTGACTTCAGCAGTGGCGAAGTTAGGATTCATGGCCCTCTCTTACACTTAACTACGTAAATTACAAAATAACAAATATAAAAGAGATGTACTATTCTATTATGAAATTAAAGATAACTAAACTAAATAACAGATTTGGGGAACATATAATGAAGAAAGAAAGAAAATCTCAACAAATGAAATAAAATATAAAAAGAAATACGGAACGTAAACGTAAAAAAGAAAGAGAAAATGCCATAATAAAAAAGTAACATACAAACTGAAAAATATAAGCAATGCACAAACAGAACACGATACGTAATAAAGTAACGGAAATACAAGTATAGTCATAAACAGTGATCTAAGTATATGAGTTAAGAGCTAAATATTATGTACATTTACACTATAATAATAAAAATAATGATAACCTAGTATTAATTATAAGAAACAACAGTGTTGCTAGCCTACGTACCACAATCAAAGATCCTATCGTACGTCACCAATCACACGAAATAATGTCTTATTACAGGAAATAAAAACGAAATTGAAAATATGATGTTTGTTGCTCAGATAGTATTTAATAGTAAATGACGTAGGGTTTTGCTGATATACATCACACTATTTTCCAGTGTGAAAACGTTCGATTCTTGTACGTATAACATTTTTACACTACCTGAAGGTTCAGTACAGCGACATACTTATAAATATGTCTTGCAAATTATTCATCCAAACGTTCTGAAGCCGCAGTGAAGTGATGTATACATCTACAGTGCAGTAATTTACTTAGAATTGCTTCTTACAGATTACGCATGCATACTGCCTAAAGCATGGTACAGTTGGTGGGATAAGCCGAAGGCAAACGAAGCTACTACCTACCTCATAAACATCTCGCTCTACTTCAAGCACCTCATTCAGACAACCCACTTGCTAAATTTTAAAATAAAGATCATATTTAACGAACTGCATACATTCATCCCCACCTTCCATAAGGTTATTAGTACTCACCTCCCAACCCTGTATAAAAACATGAGATACAACAACGGTCTGCTGCACAATTCTCTTTAAGAGTGAACGTCAAATTCAGCTGCCAGTTTTACTATTTATCTATTTATGAATAAATAACCAGTTGCTTCTTTGTATGATAAGTATCAATCAAAGTGTCATTTTCTTCCGAAAGTAACTCATTGCCTCCTAACAGTGATCGATCCAATACATAATAGTAAACGATATAGGGCTTTGCTGACATGCATCACAATATTTTCCAGTGTGACTGGGAAGTAATAAACCATAACCTACATGGAAGTGATATCAATAACAAACCATTTCCAGAATATCTAGAAGGGGGAATTTTACCCAATTCCTTTGGTACGACGAAGCTGTACCACTTCTAGGTCGGGAAATCCAAATGTTGTTGATACTGTAGAAATCATCACACAACGTCTAGTTCGCATGAGCAATATGACCTGATAATGGGCAAGGAGAGCGAGTTAGCCTTTAGATGACCGCCATCTGAAACAGGTAATTATTTTAAGCGTCTGAATATTCCTGTGTTATATAATATCTGAAATATATTCATAACAAATTTCAGCTTAGTCCGTCCTACGAATTTCTTGCAACTGAGGAAGAAAAAACAGGCACAATCTTATTTTAAGCTATTAACATTTTTACAAATTATTTATTTTCTGGTCAGTATTTGCCCGGCTCCATGGCTAAACGATTCCCGGCCGGGCTGGGGATTTTAACCTTCATTGGTTAGTTCCGATGGCTCGGGGGCTGGGTGTGTGTGTGTCGTCTTCAGCATTAGAACTTATCATAGGTAGGACCTCATCTTCACAGATGTGCAGGTCGCCTAAACGGCCTCATCTCGAAAGACCTGCACCAGGTCTCTCCAAAGGCCACACGCCATTATTATTATTATTATTATTATTATTATTATTATTATTTCAATATTTGGAAATAAAACATAGTTAGTCATATATGTCCAACTTTTCGTTATATGTTGATATTCTGCCCAGTCGTTTAGACGCAATGACGTTTCAAAACGCAGACAGGCGTCTATTCATTTTTTGTAAATAGAGAATATGTTATGATTTCCCAACCTCAAAGTGGGTGAGGTTCATCTCTAATAGTCCTCACAAAGTTCACCCGGTTCAAATTCTCCCTACAATGAGGGGAATCAAAAAAATGTCAGCCGAGTGAGAGTCAATAATTTTGATCCCTAAACTACATTGTATTTGGCAGCAGGTGAGGAAGCTAGTTGATACACCCTTCATTGTAACCCTCTCTTCAACGTAAGCGATTTAGTTAAACCGTTCACCTATTCACAACATTACCCTCATTCCGTTTTCGATTGGCTTCCCCCCCCCCCCCTCGGTAACAGCTGACGTTACTTTGGACAGTTGATTAAAAGTGACACCTGTGGTTTCCTTAAAAGCCAATCTCCATTCTCTATCGCAAATTATGTCTTGTTCCAGCTCATTCATTTATCGCGGTATTTAGAGCTGAATTTAGAAAGATAATTTACAGGTTTCACCTGTCAGAAGGCCGGTGGACACTTGAAATATTTTAAGTTCATTTCTACTCTCGGGAAGGAAATACATGCCCAAGGTACGTACAGAATATTTCTCGTCTTTTACGAACTTCCCGCATTTTGGGGGGGCCATCAGCCCATATACTGGTTTGATGCAGCCCTACTTTTATATTTGATATTGGTTTAATGTCGCACTATCACATTGAAAGAAGCGTCCATGGCCTTAATTAAGGAATATCCCTAGCATGGCAAACTACGCAAAACCATCTTCATGGCTGCCGACAGTGGGATTCGAACCCACCATTTCCCGAATGCAAGCTGACACCTACGCGACTTTATCCGTTCGGCCAACTCGCTCGGTCAGGATCTAATTGAACAAGTCCTGGGTATCTAAATATGTGTCCAATCATTCTATCTCTTCTTCTGGTCAAATCTCGTTCTTCTCTCACCAATTCTATTCAGTATCTCTTCAATCGTGGTTCGATCCACCCATCTCATTTTCAGCCCTTTTCTATAACACCACATTTCAACAGCTTCTACATTGTTTCTGAGGTAGTAATTGTCCATATTTCGCTTCCATACAATGCTACGCCCGAGACGAAAGCCGAATTACTATATCAGTGTCGAAGTGAGCTAATTTCTTTCTTAAGAAAGGCCTCCCTTACTTGTGTTAGTCTAGATTTTTATGTCATCCTTCTGCCATCGTTAGTCATTCTAGTACCCAAGTAACAATATTAATCTACCTCCTTTAAGACTTAATTTCCTAATCTAATATTTTCTGCATCATTTGACTTCGTTCGACCACACTCCATTACTTTTATTTTGGATATTTTCAATTTCATTTTGTACTCCTCCAAGATTATGGGCATGCCATTCACCAATATCTCCAGATCTTCCGCTGACTCAGATGATCAGCTTACCAGATATGTGGTAGTAGTAGTAGTAGTAGTAGTAGTAGTAGTAGTAGTAGTAGGACTGAATAACTCAGACGGTTGAGGCGTTGACCTTCTGAACCCAACTTGCCAGGTTCGATCCTGGCTCAGTCCGGTGGTATTTGAAACTGCTCAAATAATTCAGCTTCGTATCGGTTGATTTATTGGCACTTAAAAGAACTCCTGCGGGACAAAATTCCCCGAATGCCGTCAAAAGTAGTTAGTGGGACGTAAAATCAATGTAATAATAATAATAATAATAATAATAATATGCCTCTTTTCCCACACCATTATGGGGTCGCTGGTAAGATCTGTGTCGTGCTTGTGGATTTTGCTCTGTTTTACGGTCGGATACCCTTCATGAGGCCACCTTTAAGCGGGTAAGGTATGCACTATAGCGTGTTTTTCTAGTGGTTGGTAGTGTGGTGTGTAGTGTACAGAAAGAAGAGTGCTTAGGACAAACACTAAAATTCAGGCATCGAGTAAGAGGAATTAACTTGACGCGGATAATATTCCTGACCCGGCCGGGAATCGAACCCAGAACGCTCATATCCGAAGCTCTTGACACTGACCATTCATCCAATGGGTCAAACAGATACTTTCAATAGCTAAGATTGGTAATTCGTTTTTTGTTTCTGTTTTTCTTTTAAACAAATCCAATATGCAAAGGTTACCAATGTATAACATGAAGAGTGTTGGAGATGCCTAGAATTACGCGAGGTAATTAAACGGTCTGATAACACAGAGAACTTTACAGTGCAACTGAAAGTTCAGAAGGGTTTCAATCTCTAATTCTCTATTGTCAGAAGAATTTCCTTATCTAAAATTTCATACCATGTATACATAATCATATAATATTGTTATTGTTAGTTCATCTTCTAAACACTACTGTGTAAACACTTTGATTCGCCTTTGCGAATGTGAATAAACCGATCTGTTCCAAAGACGTCATTGATAATAACAATTATAAAAATGATCGTTTATGAATACCTATGTGTTTGATTTGTTTTATATTTATACGATTGTATTATTATTAATTAATTTTTAAGTCATTCTCTAAATAAGCCTAGTTAAAATAAATACGACTCGAATTCCAAATCCTCTGTTATTATTTGACTACAGATAGTATATTACTACGCTAGTTTTCTTTAATTTTTATTAAACACCGGCTTATAAAAGTTTCAGTTAATTAGTCATGATAAATCCATTTGCTAAATCTTATATATTTATTGTCTTTGCTAAGAAATTTTTCCTCTTGGATATGACAACCTTTGAAACTAGACGTCTCTAGTAGGCACGAATACACTAAGACAAGCAACGCGCATTCAAGTAATAACCAAAACTGTCCGTAGCTTCAAATACTAAACATTTATATTATTAGGATTAGTCACAAGTAAAGATAAATAAATGACATGGCCTCTAACCTCTTTGGATTCATTGTTTCAATTATAAAAACTAAAACGTAGAATAGTACATACTACAGACCTTTAATGATTCCCCTAATCTCGGATCAGGAGAATTTAAGGACAGAGTATTAGTTTATTATCTTCCATATAACCCTTATTGTAGATGGTTTACATAATACCACATTAAACTTTATAATTAGATCTAAGAATGGTTTTGTACTAATATTACACATTAAACAGTGTTACATATTCTACGACAACCATGCATCCCCCACTTCGTTGTTCAAAGTAGTGCTTACTTTACGTTCTATTTTCCTTTGCTGCATATTTTTGTATTACAAAATAATGTTGTTGACTTTCCCTGTGAGATCTACTCTTTGTTTAATACTTTGACAAATGAGGAGTGTCTCCATCCTAAGAAATTTGGGGGGAAACGCAAGAAAACGTATAATAAAAGGCACACAGAACGTACCCACGATCGGATATAAGATAATAATTACATATTTCTGGTCTGGATTGCTCATTGCATTCGATAGTATTCAACTACTGCAATGGATGTGGACGAAATACGAAAAAAAAAATTGAAGCGGAAATAGCACCTTTTGAACAAACACTCCGCAATTGGGTGAAATTCTTCCTCCCTTTATAACCCTAAATTCACTACCAATAAATATGATTATACGGAGTTCTGTTTCCCTACTGACTCCTTAACAGAAGATGTGGATCTTCTAGTTTCATCATATAACAAACAACGAATCTCTTCATCTTTCTTTATTTCTTCCTTTCTTTCTTTCTTTTCCTTTCTTTTTTCTTCTTTATTTATTTGACCTTTGTTCCTGTGGATACCCATTAAGAACCAAATCATACCTCTCAATTATAAATTCTTTATTGTCTATTTTTGTTAATTTTTCACAATTATCTTAATGTCTGTGTTGTAATTTTTATTTTGTTTTTGCTCTTACATTCTAAAATGATCGTCTGTTCCTCAATATCTCTCGTTCTTGCAGTTACCTTCTAACTGAGCGTATTTCATTTATTCTGAATCCCTTTATCCCAGCATTCTCTCATTTATATTCTGACTAGCATTCTTTTCACTTTGTTTACCCTAAAATCATCGTGAAAGTGTTTCATCTCTTGTTAGTACGCTCATTTAAATATTTCCCTCGTGTTTCTCTCTTTAATCTTACACAATAATATATTACTTGTTCAACTACATCTTTTTGTATAACTTCACTTAGAATTCTAACGCTGCTATTAAATGCCCGTTCTAGTAGCCCCATTATTATTTTGCACGACTTTTTAACCGTTACATATGGCTCCTTAATGCCTTCTTCAATGCCCCATATTTCTGCCACAGCATAACAGTCGAGACGATGAATTTCTGCAGAAGTACTCAAACGTATTTTTAAATAATATGTTGAAATGTTGTGAGCTTTGCTTAGTAGAAAAGACCTTCTACTACGGTTTTGCTTGATTGCAGTAGTTTTACTTTGAGAACAGTCTGTATCCCAACGCGCAGGTGCTCTAATGACCGGAGAGGAAGCTCCCATGTGGTCAGTGGATTGCATAATAAAAATCCTGTATGTATACATACAAACGGAATAATCAAGCCTGTAGTTTTATCTGATCCTTGATATTATATTATGATCACAGCTACAAGTCCTTCAATTTTACGTAGAACGCAAACTTTAGAGACGAGACACCATTTTTAAACCCCGATAGCATAAGCTGATATATTGATAATAGAAGTCTTGGAGAGAAGCCAACGACAATATGACTTGAATATAGTTTGTTTTAGTGGAAGCCCTTTTTTATACAATTGGATTTACGTCACACCGACAGAGATAGATCTTACAGCGACGATGGGCTAGGAGAGGGAAGGAAGCGGCCGTGGCCTTATTTAAGGTACAGCCCCAGCATTTGCCTGGTTTGAAAATGGGAAGCCACGGAAAACCATCTAATAATTCATGACATAAACATACGAAAAAGCAAGCATGCATTTCTTTATTGAACTGACGAGGGTGTGCACAGAGCAGAGATCAATCATTCAATGGTGAAGACAGCTCTATCTTGACTAGCGGCTTATTATTTCGAGATGTCAGAGGACGAAAAGAATACTGAAATACTCCTTGTGAAGTTTATTTGTAAATTTCTAGTTCAACAAAATATTTCAGTATATTTATGACTGTTCAAAAATTTATTGTGTAGGTCAGCTGCAAATTCTAAGTAAAAAACTACATCCACTGACATTCAAAGTCTCTTAATAACAATTCCGTGGGTCTATTGCTAGTCTGGTGTAGCCCTTGTAAAGCAGACCCTCGGACGAGTGTGGGCACCATCTGTCGTGTATGGGAAACTGCGTGTTATTGTAGTTGTGTGTGGTGTGTGAGTCACAGGGATGTTTCAGAGAGTTGGGCCCAATCCTTTGAGCCAGATGAAATAATCATTCAATAACCTGCCCGGGAATCGAACCTGGGGCCCCTGAATCGAGGGCGACTACACTGACCATTCATCCATGGAGCCGAACAAAGGAAACTCGTGTCCTCTGCTCGAGGTGGTGAATCTCTTTTAAGAAACACCCCCAATGTAGGTGAGCTGCACGTACTCATATACCAGTACTCCTGCCAATCTGGCAGTACTAGGAATCGAACCCAAGGATGGCAGCTAATAGTGCTAACAGTTACATTACGGAGGTGGACAAAGACCCATGTGGAACGTATGTGTAAACCCCTAGTTCAGTCGGTTAGTTCAGTAAATCCTTGGATATCCAAAAATGTATTTTGTGAACTTCAGTAATATACTCCCAATTTAATACAATGGATCAACAACTCACACCAGATTTAAGGAAGATGTTCGAGTTAGAAATTCATAGGTCTAATTTTCCATTACTGTCTGTGAAGATGACCTTTCTCTACGAGGGAAAAAGTTCAAATTTTAAAAAGTGAAATTTTACGAGGGATAACCCCATTCCCAGATCGTCAATTTGACCCCAAATGAAAATATTTGATGACAGCGAGGATGAATACGCTTCAGAATCGCTGCGACGTGGAATTGACTATGTTCACCACGTTACTTGAGGGACACCAGATCCACTCATGTATAATGTTCCACACTTCGCCTTGTGATTACCGTAGCTGAGAGTAGCAGAAGCCAGGCTGTTTAACATGCTAAGTAAAGGGTGTAGTCTCCGTCAGCGGGGTGTTTGGCGCCTGGCTCACGGCACCAGATTGCAGCTGGCAGTCTTGAACAACGCCCTCGCGCAAATAAGCAAGCCCATTGTTTCATCGTTTTTATTTATCATGTGCCTGATAACAGGCATTGTGGGAGACTTGCGCTTGGCTCTTACACTGGGGGTAAAGGCACGGTGAGCTCAAACACCGGAACAAGATCGTCAGCTGCTGACGCATAATAGCTGGTAGCTATGAATTGACGAGTCAATCGATTCATTTTCAGCTTTTCAATTTTTTTCTTAGAATACATGCAGCTTTAAAAGCTTCTTCTTCTTCTTCTTCTCCTTGAATGTGTCGTATCAGGTCCCACTAATGTGGGTATCAGTATGTTCTTGGATGTTTTCCTGCCAGGACGCTCGTCCAATACCTCTACGATCTTCTATTTTCCTTTGTCGAATTAACTTCACACGTTGGTGCTGATTATTGTAGGTCAGAAACAGAGCGATTATGAATCTAGTGCTGCGGGTTGCCTACACGTGAAGCCAAGGGGTTGTTGTCAGTGCAGGAACAACCCTGGCTAACAGGGCGTTGAGTTTGTGAGTTCGCACTGTAGTTCCACGATTATGGCGAGTGTGACACAAATGCCACTCGTCCTCCTTGCTCCTGCCGCACTCGACAGGCGTGACCAGCGTGTAGCAGCGTGGCCGTGCTTTCAGTTGTTACTTATTACGGAAGGTCAGTGCGTATTAAAGTATTTTGTGCAACGCTTAAAATGTAATAATATGAAGGATCATTAGGGTGAGGGTAAAGCTGAGACCACCGGGCGAGTTGGCCGTGCGCGTAGAGGCGCGCGGCTGTGAGCTTGCATCCGGGAGATAGTAGGTTCGAATCCCACTATCGGCAGCCCTGAAAATGGTTTTCCGTGGTTTCCCATTTTCACACCAGGCAAATGCTGGGGCTGTACCTTAATTAAGGCCACGGCCGCTTCCTTCCAACTCCTAGGCCTTTCCTATCCCATCGTCGCCATAAGACCTATCTGTGTCGGCGCGACGTAAAGCCCCTAGCAAAAAAAAAAAAAAAAAAAAAAAAAAGCTGAGACCGTGGATGGTGTAATGTACAAATCTTATACAGTTCTTGTCCGGCAAATGTATCCATAATCGGTCAATTCAATATCAAAAACACAAGTGTGACCTTCGTGTGTCTCACGTCCTGGCGCAGTCGGGTAAGGCATACATCCTAGAACATGTGACTCAGGTATCGAGTTACCAGCACGAACATATTTTCAAACTGTTTCATCTTAGAATAAAGGCGTGTAGATTTTTATTACTTTTACATGTAGCTTCGGCTAGTTAAGACAACGGTTAAGACTTATCAGCCTCAAGGAATTTTCAACTCTTTCATCAAGGTGGAGGTCTTCGCTCTTCAGGCCGTTTTGAGACAATTTTTCTTCTCCTTCCTTCCAGAAGATCTTTTACCCTGTGTATCAGGTCCTGAACTTAGTTCTTTCTTGAACGAGTGCCTCACAGACACCAGTCAGACTCTTCCTCAGAGCAGTTGCCCATGGAGTGGTAGGCCTACATTCGCAAGTCATGAGAAGAACGATACTGTTGAGTGATTTATTTATTTATTTATTTATTTATTTATTTATTTATTTATTTATTTATCCCATCATAAAAAGATTAGAATACACCCCCGGTATCTCCTTCAAGTCAAATGAGGGCTGTAAGAG